>NC_091638.1:36355879-36658909 GCF_027580195.1 Bos mutus | reverse complement strand
CCATCACTGAAAGCTTAAATCTATAAATTTCCAAGTGGCAAAGAGCTTATGATTAAAAACTAGATATATCCAATTTAGAGTTTTAAGTTTTGGAGACCAAAAGCCCTTATTAATAATAATCATACAATTATAATCATACAACACTTGCTACTATTGATTACTTACTCTGGGACAGGCACCGTGGGAAGCATTTATCATAAGTTCTTATAACAATCTATGAGATCACTTGTATTTCATGAAACACTGCTCCCATTTTCTACCAAAGAAAAGAAAAAGAGGTCGTGAACTCAAGTATATTTTGACATTATGGATTAAGCAAAGTTAAACAGGTTTATTTTCTTCAGAACTTCTCAGGAACTTTAATCTGACAATAGGCATTATCAAATCCAAAATACAGGAAAAGAGTTTCTAAAGGGTTTTCCAAATGTACTTGACCACTAAATCTCTTTTTAGTTGGATGAACATTAAAATATCTTTTAAACATACTTTGTAAAAGGCTAAAGTAAGAATTATCAGTTACATTTTATACCTGAGAACATTGGACTCAGAGAAAGTAAAGAAACATGCCTGATGTCACAAAATTAGTCAGTAGGGTGGGCTGTGATTTGAAACCACATCTTTCTAACTCTGAAAACCACACTCTTGGCCGCAGAACAATGCTTTTCAACATTGTCCCAATTCTTAGAAACTATTTAGGCTGCAAAAAACATAGGCTGCTCTGCAAAGCTCTGACAGTTCTGCATAGGATGGCCTCCTGAACAAAACCAAAGAAAACATAAGGGTATCAAATCAGGAGTCAGAGTCTGAGAGGCTGGTCATCACCCCTACACTAGGAAAAGGTAAGAAAGACCCCAGATCCAATTCTCTCCTGCTGTGCAGAGCTCCTAAGCCCTGGTCACAGAGCTCAGCTAGACACCTACCTTATTGCTTCCGATTGTACCCCAGGCTGTCCCCTTCAAGCCTCAGAGCTCAGGCCCCACCTCCATGGCCCAGTGGTTCCCCACGCCCCTCCACCATTCTAGTGGTACTTGGTGACAGCTCACACCTGGCAATTCCCTCAGCAAAGGCAACTGCAGCCCACCACTGAGCATATTGCTAAAGTAAATAACTCACTGAGCCCAAACCTAATAATCCCTCCACAAAACTCAGAGACTAGGAAAAAGAATTACCCCATCTAGTTCCCTCGGCACGATGGGAACAGGCGAGACTTTCATTTATTCCAGCAGTCCATATGTTTGAAGGTCAAACAACACCTGGGTATTTCTTTGAAATACACTAATTGAGCCTGGATGATTTACAGTCAGCCTTGCTGAAAGGCTCACTGGATCACCAATGGTAAAGCAAGATCTGTTTTAGAAAACGCTGGACCCTCCAGCCCCAGCTTTGTCAAACAGCAATGAATATTTGATGCTGTTCAAAGATTAAGAGCTGGACCAAACTGAGTAAAGAGCAAAAAGAAAGGATGGCTTTCAAACTGCTCTGAAAAGGAGCCTTGGCCCCAGGTGTTCAGGAGGTAAAGAAATCAGAGCCAGCCAAAGGAAAATCAGACAGAGGGCCTAAGAAGGACTAGTTCCCAACCACTAAGTCTGCACGGAAGGCACCTGGGAAGCCCGTGAACAATGCAGGCCGCCCAGCTGGCCTTTGCCTTTTGTTCCCCTTTTGGCTGGTTTATATGGAAACTTGTTTGTGAGAACAACACAGTATTAACACATACAGAGACCAGAGTGATCAGAATGGGAGAGAAACATCGACTTCACCTGCTGGGTTTGCATCATATGCCGCCACTTACACCAAACAGTTGGTCTGGTTTGTGCAAAGGCAGCTTCTACCTGAGAGTCAAAGGTGGGACTCGAGATGAGAACTCCCTTCCCTGTTAAAGCTTAACCTCCTGAAATCATGCACAAGTGGGACCTTGTACTCCTCCATAGCATTGATGGCCACTGCAGTGAACTGTTTCCCTACTGGAATGTTTATACCTTTCTCTCCACTAGACTGTCAACTCTATAAAGAACACACCCATATTGGTCACTAGCACGTCTCCAGAACCCTAAATGTACATTTAGGTGCTCTGTAATTATTTGCCAAGAAAATAAATGAATGATATTAGAAACCAATAACAAAGTTATTCAGAATTTCCTGGAGCAAATATTTTGGGAGATGAAGTTTTGGGGGGAAAAAATGACACATTGCACAGGCATTGATTTTCATCTTAGAGTTCAAAAGTGTATATCCTTGTCAAGAACTGTACTATTTAGTTTTAGCTACATTTCATCATTTTGATTCAGGGAGATTCTGGAAACTGAAATGATAATAACAGTGAGGTCATAATAATAATGATGATAATAATAATGATCAAGGACGTGTGTGCCTGGCCTGGTGCTAGGTTTTGTCCATGAATTACCTCATTTAATTGTCTCAACAAACCCCTGAGGTAGGTATCCTCATTTTAGAGAATGAGGGAATAGAAGCTAACCATGAGAATTCCAGGCTTTCTGTGCTCTCAAACAGTATCCAGATACTGAAAGGAAACGTTCATTCATGTGTATTCATTCCTTCAACGAATATCTGAGCACATTCTATTCTAGTACCAAACACCGCAGACAATAGCCAGCAAAAACAGATTCTGTCCTAATTCTTCTGGAGTTTACAGTCTAGTGGGCAGACAGATGTTAATCAATAAACCATACAAATAAGAAAAAAAAATACAATTGTGTTAAGCACTACAAAGGAGTACTATGCGGTATTAAGAGGAATCAGTCATTGTCAGCTTTCTTAAGCTAACCTGAAGGAAGAGTAGATAGACATTAACCAGGGAAAGAGGAGAGAGAAAAGCTTCCAAGACAGACAGAAGAACTGCTCAAAGGCCCTGTGGTGGAAAGAAACATAATGTGAAGGTGGAAAGTGGATGAAAAAAGCCTGTCGAGGTTAGAATTGTGAGAACAAGAAGCCAAATAGAGCCAGAAGAGTAAGTAGGCTCGAGAGCAGTGGTTTTCAAACCTGAGAATACACATGAGAATGATCTGGAGAACTTGCTAAATCTGCTGGATTCTATTCCCAGACTTTCTAATTCATGACATTTGGGGTGGGGTCCAAAACCCTGCATTTCAAAACACACACTGGGGTGATGCTGATGCATTCTGAGACTACAGTCTGAGAATGACTACCCGAGACTATCCAGTACCTGGTGGGCCAGGAGATGGATTTTTTTGATTCTGTCATAGGAGAATGAAAAATTATGCAAGGATTTCAGCACAAAGATGATCTGACTAAATTTATCTTTTGAAAAATAAAAAATAAACCAGAGCTGCTGGTGAACTAGTCACAGGATGGAAAAATGACTATGTAGGGAGGCCAGTGTGGAAGCAGGTAGACAGTCAGCGGGTGTACTGCAGTCATTTAGAAAAGAGATCATGGTGACTTGGACTAGGGTGATGGCAGTGGAGATGGAGAGAAACAGATGGATTTGAGAGAGATTTAGGAAGGTGAAATTTATAGGACTTGATGATAAATAGGATGGTTATGGGAGAGAACAGATCCTTGGCTTCTGCTTGAGCAACCAGACACTGGTGTCATTCATTGAGAGACCCTGGACAAGGACCACATCTGGAAGAGAAGACAATGAGTTCAGCCCTGGGCTTGCTGATTGTGAGGTATTTTGAGACAGCTGACTTACAAGCCCGGATTTAAGTGGTGAGATCAAGACTGGAGATAAAAATTGTGAGTCATCTGAGTGTATGTGTGATGTGAAACCACGTGAGTAGATGAAATCACCAAGGAGAAAAACTAGGATAAGAGAAGCAGAGGGCCTTAGGACCTCCAACATTTAATGGCTAGGTAGAAGGGGAGCCAAAAAAGAAGTGAGATAAAAAGTATTAGGACCTGAATCAAAGAGAACTGTGCCCTGAAGTCAAGGGAAGGGAGGCAACAGGAAGCAATAATGCAAATGCTTCTCAGAAGTCAGTGAAGATGCGGAGTGTCTATTGCATTTAAGAAGGTGGACCTCACTATAATGAGAACTAACATGGTGAAGAGAGAAGAGCTGAGGACCAGGGTTACAGCAGAAGTTGGGAAGACAGAGTGCTTCATCTCCAACCTTCATGTGGTATTGTTTTCAATCTCCTCTCACCCCAGTGATAGTCCAAACTGATTACTTCTGCTCCCCATTTTCTGCCAAATGAATCAAGAGTTTACCCTTTCTTTTTTTTAATCCCTCATTTATTCTTCCTATCCCTTCAATTTGCCTTCTACTCTCACTACATTTTTAAGTATCATATTGATTTTTTACTTGTTGTACCAACCCATCAAATAGTTGCAAAAAATTTACCTACTCTTTAACAAGAAAGATCTCATCTCTTACTTTTCATTAAAGGTGATCTCAAGAATGCCAAGCCCCACTTCTTTCATTTTTCTGACTCGGCAGTGAGAGGTAAAAGCAATGGAAAGTTAAAGATAACAGAAGTCTTTTACTTAAAGGAGGAGTCTAGCTGAATGTCTGTGGTAGTAAATTTTTTTTTCCTGACCCAAATCATTCCTTGTTCAAAGGCAAACTTCAAGTTTGGAATTCAGAGCCAGCTAGATTCAAACACGGAGAAGGCAATGGCACCCCACTCCAGTACTCTTGCCTGGAAAATCCCATGGACGGAGGAGCCTAGTGGGCTGCAGTCCATAGGGTCACTAAGAGTAGGGCACGACTGAGCGACTTCACTTTCACTTTTCACTTTCATGCATTGGAGAAGGAAATGGCAACCCACTCCAGTGTTCTTGCCTGGAGAATCCCAGGGACGGGGAGCCTGGTGGGCTGCCGTCTATGGGGTCACACAGAGTTGGACATGACTGAAGTGACTTAGCAGCAGCAGCATATTCGAACACAAAATTCAGCTCTACAACTTCCCAGCTGTGTAAGCTTGAACAGGAGATTTGGTCTGTCTGAGACTCATCTATTATTCATGGAAAAAATTAGGATAAGTATAGTTACCCTAAAATATGGTTGTAAAGGATGAACTATTGGGCACAGTATCTACTTCATGTGAAGCAATTAGCACATTATAAACTGACTGCAGTGGAAAAACAACAAGAAGGGTGAAGAGCAACCCTACAAAGTGTAATTGTTTTCCAAACTTATCCTTAAATCCTGAGTATACATTTGGGCTTTCCTACACTAGTCCATTTAAAAAACACTTTAAAATCCATTACATTTTTAAATTCATTCACTTTGGATTGTCCTTTTTTCAATCAGTATTCTACTCCTCCAGAAAAAAAGCATGTTGAAGTGCTTTTCACCCTTCTTGATGCTTGCTCAGTCCACTGCAGTCACTATTATAATGTGTTAATTGCTTAACATGAGTTAGGCACTGTACCTAACTCAGAGCACAGACTTCTCTGGCGGTGCAGTGGATAAGAACCTGCCTGCCAATGCAGGGGACACAGGTTTGATCCCTGGTCTGGGAAGATTCCATATGCCACAGGGCAACTAAAGTCCCTGCACCACAACTTTTGAGACCACACTCTGGAGCTTGAGAGCTGCAATCACCGAGCCCATGTGCTGCACATACTGAAGCTCATGTGCCTAAAGCCTGTGCTCCAAACAAGTGAAGCAACTGCAATGAGCAGCTCAAGCACTGCAAGGAAGTGCAGCTCCCTCCCACTCACCCGAGCAAAAGCGATGAAGACCCAGAATAGCTAAAAAAAAATGTTAAAAAGCCATTAAAGTTCTCTCAGAGAGAAGTGAAGCTGGGGAAGGATAGATTGGGAATTTGGGGTTAGCAGATGTAAACTATTACATACAGAATAAACAACAAGGTCGTGTTGTATGGTGCAGGGAACTATATTCAATACTCTGTGATAAACCATAGTGAAAAAGAATGTATAATATATGGATACCTGAATCATTTGCTGTACAGCAGATATTAATACATTGTAAATCAGCTACACTTCAATAATCTAATTTAAAAAAAAGTAAGATAAAATACTCCCAAGTTTTTGATGTATAGCTTCTAATTAAATAAAAACAAGAGATGCATTATAAAACAAGGGGAAAATATATGAATTGAATAGGTTGGTTTTGTTTAGATATGCAGATAAATCAAACATAAGAAAAAAGTAAAGCATGGCATACCACTATTCCTTAAGGAAAAAATAAATACTGGAATAGATAACATAAATGTATAATGTTTTCATTCACTCATTTATTCATTCATTCAACAAATCAGCTTTGAACACTTGCTTCGTAACAGGCCCTGGGCTAGGATCAAAATCAAAAGAATCAGACTTTATCGTTGGTTTTAAACTCCCACTCTTCCAGATAAGCCTTGACTCTTGTTTCAAGTAGAATTAACAAATCAGATGCCAAAGAGAAGACGTTGGATATATGCATGGATTGTTTGCCATTTGGTACAAGGAAACCATGCAAAGAGTGAATCAAGATCTCTATATCAAGTCCATTATCCAGCTTTTGCCAAGTTAAAGGCAACACACTGTCCTTGAGCACTGCTACCACATCCAGTAACATTACTAATCAACTCATGAGAAAAACAATAATATCATGATGATGACAGTAATGATGCAAGGCTGTACTTCTGGTATTATAAAGCAGTGTGCGTGCATTGACCTGTGTTAGCTCTTCTACCCTGGTAAAACCCTCATGGAAGGGAAAATATCATCCTGACTTTATAGACAAGGAAACTGACGCTAGGATGGATGAAGAAATTTATCCAAGATCTGAAGTTTAAGTGGCAGAACTGAACTCTTAACAGTGTGTGGTCTATAGTATAACTCTCCTTTTAAAATTAACTTGCTGTTGAGTCCAAACTTTAAAAAACTCGAATTCTGAATTTTAAAATTCCACATCTTTCTTTATCCTGTCCAATAACTCTTTGAAGGTCATAATGGTCCCCACAAAAGAAGTGTGAAACCACCCTACCTTATTTTTATTTTTCAAGTTGCTCTGCAAAGCAAAATGGGTTCCTAGCTCATTCTTCATCTTCCAAAACGAGTCTTCCCAGCTACCTCTCCATGCAGGCCTGCCCCATCTAATTGACAGGGAGCTTCTGCAAATTAATCACTCTGAATATTGAAGCTCAGCAAATAGTTTCTCATGCTAACCAGAGTGCAACAACTATTTCTGATGCCAGATGAATGCTTTCACTGGCTACTGTGAAGACTTTTGAGACCAGCCAAAAGGAAATCGGCAGGACTATTTTTAGTCCTAGTGCTGGTGGCCTGAGATTTAAGGAAAACGGCTATTCTTTCCTTAGAGTAAGATGTTCTAGCCATAAACCTGTTGTTTTATTGTACCCGTTGTTTTATCAAGGACAGTGTTATCACCCTAAGGAATCTTTTTTTGTGATTCATGAGTCATGTGGAATGTTCACTGAGACTCAAACCTAGTTAGGTAAGCATCAGAATCCTGCACTATTTGGGGGTTTACTTTTTAAATGTAAGATCTAATCATTTCATAATAAGGGCTTGTATGTTTTGTGAAATTCCTAAAGGCCAGTAAAACCACAAAGATCCTACTTTTCATTCAGCATAGGTGGCTGCCTATTGAAACCAAGGATATTCTTGGTTTACATTTGAATAAACTTTTGGAGCATTTATTGCATGCCAGCCTTTGGGCTAAAAGGTTATATATACTATTACTTTTATAATCCTTACAAGAATTCTTGGGCATGGGAATTATTATCACTCTCATTTTACTGCTGAGAACATGGTTAATTTACTCAAAATGTTGACAGTTTTGAAGCAGGGTGATGGGTATATGAGAGTTTATTTTACCATTTTCTTTAATTTTATGTATGCCTAACATTTCTTTATAATACACTGTTGCTTTTACATTAACATCCCAAAGGTGCCCAGTTTATGAGTAGAGCCTGTGGATTCAAATTCAAGTTTATTTGCCTGCAAAGCCCACGCTCTTAAACACAATCATACTGTTGACTATTGTCCCCTTGAAAATGTTAGTCTATGAGATGCCAAAATAGCTTCCTAGAAAACCAAAACCCAAACCCAAATGAGGCAGCCCATTTGATATACTCAGTACTAGGCAGCCCTCCTAAAATGATTCTTAGATTGAAATTCCTGAGAGGATCACATTACAAAAAGCATTTCCTAGATGAAAATGGCTGTTTCTTCAGACCAATCAAAACTGTTCTTTCCATGAGTGTGCTGTATTTATTTATTTATTTAACATACCATTTGAGGTGTAAACAGGGCCTTCTTAACAGGTCCTGCAGACCCAAGAACAGCAATCATGGCAACTGGCTGCAATCCCAGCATAAAAAGAGCACCGTATTTGCTATTTCCTGGTAATTTATCCCACAAGACAGATAGCCCTCATCTCAGATAATGACCAGGGATCTTTGTGACAGGATCTAGATGATCCTTTTATTAAACACCTAACAGCAATACACACAACTCGTGTGTCCATAACCAATGACTTTTGATTTATGGCTTCATTCTTTTGTTTCTTAAAATGACATATAAAAAGATACTTGTTTCCTAAGTGACAATAAGCAGTACGTTTATTTGCTCCTGGCAGAATCTGACGTGGAGAAACCAGTCCTAGGATTTACCCTGACACCAGTTTTCTAACATTTATGAACAACTTCTAGCCCCAACTGCTAGACACGCAGCCCCGTGCCTTGTCATTGCATTATGTCCTTAAGGAAATATGTGATTTCTCCCTCTTGCCAGAGTTCGGTTTCAGTGGCCCTGAGACCAGCCTGAGGGATAGTTTCTGGAGAAGCAGGGAGTTCTGGGAAGCATCAGACATCTGTCAGTGGGTGGGGGAAGACTGACTTAGTTTGGAAAAAGAAGCTCTGTGGAGCTTAAGAACATAAACCAAAGAGAAAAAAGGAGGGGGGCAACTGTTGGCTTGTGTTCTTCCCTTATCACTAAAATGGCTTATTCAGATAAATCGTCTTAGGGGAAACCTGTCTGACGCTGTGGTTTCTAAACATGAGGAAAACATTTTGAACCACTGAAAATGCTGATGAGGCAGTAATACAACAGCCATTTTCTTGGCCAAGTCTGTTATCTATAAAGTTGCATATCAGATATACATTATTTAAGCATTGCAAAAAATATTAGAAGACCTTTCTATCAGTTGCTAAAATAGATTACTAAAAATTGATATATCTGGGCAAGTATTACTATGGCCCTGGGGAGGTAAGATCAAAGGTTGAACAAAGGTTCACCTCTTCACCAAAACCCATCCCAGCCCCCAACCCCCACCCCCTGCCCCCTGCCTGCTACCACTGAATGTAAGCAAATATGTCTTTGTAATTCTCAGGCTTGATGTCTTGATCTGGGAGGCTTTTATACTTATCAAACCTCACATCCAATTTCTATTACAAATAGTTGCTAACAAAACCAACCTACACACATAATTTGAAAAATATTAAATAACATGATGACTCCAGTACATTACAGAGGACCAAGAAAAAATTAATTAATTAAAAATTAATTAATTACTATAACACATTAAAAAAAATAAGTGCCCAGGCATGATTATACTAAAAGATATACTTATGCTTCAGCCTCTTTTATCAAATCATTGTGGATTTAAAAAAAGTTACAGTACTCATAGGATGTAGCTATTCTTTCCCTTTCCATTTAACATTTTGAAATGAGAGCCAAATACATATATTCATATTTACATGCAGAGAATTACCATGAGTGTGACAGCTACAAACTCAAACTGATACACAAACCCAAAGTTCCATATGTTTGTATTGCCATCAGTCATATGATTTTCTGAAATGGTGAACAATTCTTGGTTAATCTCTGAAGGTAATCAACTATAACCTACCTTCTGTAGTTACATTCCTGGAAAAAAGTATTATTAAACCATTATCTTTCTATCTGTCTAATATCTTTTTTAGTCTAGGTTCTACATAAGATAATCATATGCAGGTTTTTCAATCAAATTAAGTGTCCAACAGAATATGTGAAAATCATACAGGACTTGGGAAAATTTCTCATTTTGTGTGTCTATATTACACACCTACCACCCCCACTTAAATGCCAGTAGAGTTGGTGATGGACAGGGAGGCCTGGCGTGCTGCGATTCATGGGGTCACAAAGAGTCAGACACGACTGAGCGACTGACTGATCTGATCTGATCTGATCCCCTCAAATGTGACAATCCAAATAGTCCCCACAAATTTTCAAAAAACCTCCTAGTGGTTGAGAACCAAAGTCTAATGGAAATACCTATGAATTTCCTCACAGTTCATACTGTGGTTCCTATCTGGGATGCCCTGTTCTCACCTTCTTCAAAGATACATACTTAATCCTTTTTCAGAGCTTAGTACACTCATTCCCTCATCTGTTTTAAACTTTATTTTTAATTAGAGGATAATTGTTTTACAATGTTATTCCTGTTTCTGCTGTACAACATCAATCAGCTGGAAGTATATGTATACCCCCTCCCTCTTGAAACTCTCTCCCACCTCCATCCCCTATTCCACTCCTCTAGGTTGCCGCAGTGGAGAAGGAAATGGCAACCCACTCCAGTACTCTTGCCTAGAGAATTCCGTGGACAGAGGAGCCCGGTGGGCTGCTGTCCATGGGGTCGCACAGAGTCGGACACGACTGAAGTGACTTAGCATGCATGCATGCACTGGAGAAGGAAATGGCAACCCACTCCAGTGTTCTTGCCTGGAGAATCCCAGGGGCGGGGAGCCTGGTGGGCTGCCATCTATTGGGTTGCACAGAGTCGGACATGACTGAAGCAGCCTAGCAGCAGCAGGTTACCACAGAGCACCAGGCTAAGCTCCCTATGCTATACAGCAACTTCCCACTAGCTATTTTACACATGATAATATATATTTGGACTGATACTAACCCTTCTAGCTGGACTAGATTCCTTCTACTTCTGAATTCCCATTACATGGATTATTTCTGGGGCTCACATTAATGAGTAGTTATCTACCAGCAAATGCTGATATTTAAAAGTTTCATATGAACAAAGTTCCAGATCAACTGTAAATTTCTTAAGGGCAGTCTTTTCAGTATTTCTGTTAAGAAAGTTTTATAGAGGCATTGTGGATTGAGGTTGAGTTAATAAAGTAAAAATCTAGGCAAGTAGATTTAATACTTTTCTGGACTTGTGAAAATGCAAATTTTGAGCAATCTAGATTGTAATTCAAACTTTCAAGTCATTATGTCACCTGAATATTCCCACAGTACAAATTTACTCTGATCCCGGTTCTTAGTCCCTGGCACTTTTACTCATATCAATTTTGAACTTATAACTTACAACTCAGAAACCAATCTACCTACTTTCTCTAAAGCAGTACATCTCAAACTGTGGTCTATGTATACTACCTATGTTAGAATTAACTGAAGATACTTGCTTAAAAAAAAAAATACTGGGTACAGTCCCCAGGAATGTATACTTTGAGGCACACTGTTCTACATGATATACTTCCTTTCACTTCAGCTAATCCCTTCATTACCAAACCATTCATCTATGTTTCTTGAATGTGACTAGGACCTTTATGTTAAATAGGGAATCCAGTCAAAATGGTTAAGGCAGCCTCTAATTAAAATGTAAAACCCTACAGACTGTAAACCTCATTAAAGCCAAGGTCAAGATGCAGACCGTTTTGGCAGTTGACTTTTAGTGATATTGTCTAATTTATTTCCAGGGCTCATCATTTGGTGTTTGCACATTATTTCACCAATATTTTGCCTATGTAATGCATCATTTTGCTAGTCAAAATATAGATTTTTGCACAGTAATGCCAAAAATCATCAAGAGACAATTTCCTAGGGGGGGAAATCAAGGATAGGTAATTTCCTGTAACTCATTTCTTCTGCTACATTTAAGATTCCAGGAAGAGCAGTGACTATCTAGCCTGTTTATTCCTATCCCCACTTTTTTGTCTGACACAGATGGGACAATTCATAAGAATGAATAAATGAAACATTCACCTAAAAATATATGAAGTGGAACACTCAACATTAATGACAAGTGATCATTTCATTCATTTGATAAATATTTGTGCATTTCCTTCTGGGTGGATTTAGCTCCATGAAGCCACTCCCATTGTTTGGAAGAAGTAAAACTTGCTGATGATCACAACAGCTACATTTATGGAGTATTTAGTCTGTGTTGAGTGTTTCAAAGATTCTATGTTGCTTAATCCTTATAGCAACACTAAGGATAAAAGTATTCCTTCTCCAATTTTGTAGATAAGAGAACTAAAATTTAGAAAAATGAACTATCTTTCTACTTCTAAGCAGAAGTAGTAGAATTCCAGCCCAGATCTGTCTGTCTCCAGAGTCTGTTGCTCTTAATCATACCACCATTCTGTTCTGAGTTGAGGTGATAGGAGATATGGGTACAATAAAACACAACAAAAAGAGAGCTGGAGGTCACAGAGATGAACAAGACAAAGTATCGAGAAGCTAATAATAACTGTTGGGGGATGCTTTCAGAGTCAGAAGTGATGAGAGAAAGAGGCATGGAGGTGTTGGGGTTGAAGTCACTCCTGGAAGGACAGCAGGACATATCAACTAAGAGATGGCATTCTGGGGATCGGGGCCAGGGAGGAGGCAGCTCTGTGGCCCCTAAACATAAACAGCTGGGGGTGGAAACAGCCAGTGTACATGACTCAGGAGCTTGCAGGAGATGCACCTCGATGCAAACTCCAGGAAACGAGTGCACACAGCAGCCTGCACCCATGCCTTGTGAATTTCCGGCATGCAACCAGCATGCATCTCATGCAAGCCTGTGCTCTCTGTTTTCCAGTTCAGCCCACCACACCCTGTGAATCATGGTCCCTTATATTCCTTCCTACCCAGCTGTCTGCAACTACCCAAAAGGAGGACAGATGAAAGATAAAATTACCTATCTGGGTTTCAGCACAGGCTGAGCCAACTGTAATCATTGATAGGAAAACCTCTGGAACTCAAGCTCAGTGTACAGAGTCACCAAGAAGCAGATTATAGTGAAAAGAGTGCTTAGGTGACTCACCCTAGCCCACAGGCAGGAACAGCTGGAGCTGAAGCCATAGCTAACAGGATTCCCCTTGAGGCGAGCTGTGAAGCACTCCCCTGCTGGTCTGAGGCCCTTCCCCGAGTCCACAGAAGCCATTCTCCCATTCTCTCTCTCCCTCATCAGGCCTATTTCTTTGAGGAGCAGGAAGACTCTATGCATGTATCTTGGGGGTTCAGGAGCATGTGCTTCTGTCAAGCTTTGTTGACAACAAGGTCAACATTCACTCAACAGAAGCAATACTTGGCTTCTAGTCAAAATCAAATTTAATGCAACATGAAATGTCAAATGCTTAGGGAAAAGGCACCATACCTGTATGTCAGGCCCAATACTGGGCATTTTATAATGGCAACATCTGGTGTAGTTAAGATCATTATATCCGGGAGGGAGGGTCAAGAGGGAGGGGATATATATAAACTTACAGTTGATTCATGTTGTTGTACAGCAGAAACACATTGTAAACCAATTGCTGCTACTGCTAAGTCGCTTCAGTCGTGTCCGACTCTGTGCGACCCCATAGATGGCAGCCCACCAGGCTCCCCCATCCATGGGATTCTCCAGGCAAGAACACTGGAGTGGGTTGCCATTTCCTCCTCCAATGCATGAAAGTGAAAAGTCAAAGTGAAGTCACTCAGTCGTGTCCAACTCTTAGTGACCCCATGGACTGCAGCCTACCAGGCTCCTCCATCCATGGGATTTTCCAGGCAAGAGTACTGGAGTGGGGTGCCATTACCTTCTCCAATTATCTTCCATTAAAAATTTTAAAGAAAAGAAAATTTCATTTTAACCTACCATTACACAAAAAGATCATACTATCCCTCAGAGTTTGGCTTTAGGATCATCCCCATTTATATAGATGGGAGAACTGAGGCAGAGCAAGGATACACACATTCAGTTCTGCTACAATGCGCATGTGTTTCAACCTAAGTGAAGCTTTAGGGGACAGGTTGAGCCTAATGTGAATTTGTGATGCTTGTGTTTGCAGATGCTCAATTCTCACTGGGAGAAACATTGGGTGAATGCAGAACCTACACTTGGTTGAAGTGGACTGCAAGGAAATATGCAAAACACACACCTGCACATCTCTCAAGTATTCCCCATTCATCTCAGTTCACCACAGGTGTTACAAGCCACTCTGTCTACAGCTGGTGCTACAACTTTCTGTCCCATTTCTGATAAACCTGCTTCCACCACTTCATAAGTGTTCAAAGACTGCAGCCCATTCAGCACCCACAAGCAAACTCCTGATCCTTTTCAGGGCAAAGTGCAGTATTTATAGGATTAATGTATTTCCTAGCTACTGAACGCCTGTAAACTGTCTACTGTTGTTAGACTATGTTTTCTGTATCACTGACAAGTTTTTGCCTTGTGGCCCTAGCCTCGATTTTCTCCATAAGCTCCGTGATTTGTCTTTTGCCCACTTTTGCAAAGCACGATGATTTTTAGGAACACACATGCTGTGTTATAGGGCTTCCCAGATGGTGATAGTGGTAAAGGACCCATCCGTCAAGGCAGGAGATGTATAAAACACAGGTTTGATCCCCGGGTCAGGAAGATCCCCTGGAGGAGGGCATGGCAACCCACTGCAGTATACTTGCCTGAAGAATCCCACAGAGAGAGGAGCCTGGCAGGCTACAGTCCATGGGGTCGCAAAGAGTCAGACACGACTGAAGCAACATAGCATGCACACAAGCAAGCATGCTGTGTTATAGCAAAACTATTATGAAATTTGCTCAAGGTCACATGGCTAAATGGTGGCCCAGAAGATATTCAAATGCAATCTTCTCAGAAACCCAGCCTCGCTTAACTCCTGTATTTTTCTACTTGAACATTCATGATCTCTTATCTTCACAGCAGCCTTAAGAGGATCTCATATGTAATTCCCATTTTACAATGGAAGAAATTGTGATTAAGAAAGTAATTCACCCAAGGAAACCTTGGACCAAGTCATCCATAAGGTGTAACTCTGAAATTCACACTCAAGTCTGTTTTTCTCTAAGTACTTTATCCAGGTCAGGATTCCAGCAGTCTGTATAATTGGTAAGAGTTGGAGGTGAAGTGGTAATGCCACAGGCCTACCCACGCCTTCATTGACATTTTACTAATTCAATTCTCCTTGAGTAGAAAAAGAGTAGGTCCTCAAAATTTATAGCCATTATCTGAGCTATTTATTTATTAGACCACTTTTTGGTTATTGCCCTATCATTCATTCACTCCTTCTCCTATTTATATTATTGATTAAGAGATATGATGTTCCTTCTGTCTGGAATGCTGTGATTGCAATATCTAACTGTTAAGTGTTACCCTAAACACCACTCTCAGGGATGCCTTCCATAATCTATGCCCCACTACACCAGTCTAGAGGGTCCTTCATCAATAGCATCCTTACTACTAGCAAAGATAGTATGAATATTTGTGAAGAGTTCTTTGTCATCTTTCCCCATACTATGCTAAGCTCAATGACAGCAGCAAATTCATACACACACACACACACACACACACACACACACACACATAAGCCCCAGCATCCAGGGTCATACTTGAAACATAGTAGGTGCTCAATAAATACTTGACTATTTTTTACTAATGACCTTGGAACTGGCACAGATATAAAAAGAAGTCGAGAGTACAGAAAACATTTTCAACCCAGACAGATGCATTTTCACAAAGTTTTAAATGTTATTGAAATTCTTAGGCTGGAAGGATATATTCCTGCAGTGTGTGCACAGAAGGGCTGTAAAGAAAAAGTAGCTGATGGACAGAAAACTGATCCACAATAGCATCTATAAACGGACCATGAAATCATCAGGTTCCTTGGTTTTTATTTGTTTCTGGATGGAATCCCAGGCAGGGAAGATAACCTTCGCCTCAGAACAATGTGGCGCATCATATGTAAATGTAATGAGATGATGAATTATTCCAATGTCATTATGCCCCTGATTTATGGGGAGACATTATCTGCTAAAAGCCCAGGCTGAAAGAATATTGATTTCACTTTTACCAAGACAGCCATTTAAAACGTGTTAGAGGCAGCAAATGATTGTTTGAAAGACCAACTTCACAAAGGCCAGTTTCAAACCATTTGGTGGGGAGGGGTTGGAGGAAGCAAAAACAGTAATGCAGCTACTTTAAGAGCCAATTGGACCAAGCGAGGTCCTCTTGTTCTGTATTCTCCTGGAATACCTTGTTCCTCTCCTTTGCAGCGTTTGACTGCACTCACAGGGTTTGGAACCACATTTAGGTTTGAATCTGAATTTTACTTTTTTCTGGGCAAATAATTTTCTTTATCCTTCCCAATCAACTTAGTTTGAAATCCAGAAGCTGTGGGTTGATGCTATTTGGTAGTAGTAATAGCAGTGGTAGGGAGTTTTCCTTTCCTCTTTAAATGAAATATTAATAACATGATTTTCTCAATCAAATACCATCATGTTGATAGTAAACTATGCTTCCTGCAGAATATAGGAGGAGTGTACTTGTGAATTTTTTTAAAGGAAGGAATACCAGTACAGAACAGTATGATATATTGGGGTCTATGCTAATGAATTTAAAGAAATATTTTCTTGTATTTTGTATTATCTTACACTCTGGCTAGGTTTCCTGCCACATAAAAGGAAAAAAAAATTAATTTCTGAGTACCTTTAACAGGCTAGGCATTTTATAACCATATTTTAACAGTCCTCCCAAATTTTTCAGGATAGCTATGTTGTCTTCCCTTATAGATAAGACAATCGAGGCCGAGGAATTCTGAGGTTACAGTGACAGTTGACAGAGCCTGAATTTGTACCCGATCCTATTTGAAGCCTACACTTCTTGCTCATCACAAGACCTTCTTTCCTTCTAAGTTCAGAAGATCAGGTGTCCTTGCTAAGGAGGCAGTTTTAGTCTTTAGACTGTGTTAAGTTTGGAATTAGCAACCGACTCTTTCTTCTTGTCCACCTGAGTCAGTTAGGCGTAACTTTTGTTCCCATCTCCTCACAATGTTGATCAGCTTAGACAGATAGATGGCTATCTAGTCAACTCCAGTCACATGTTGGTTCTACATACTGAACATTAATCCCTTTGTTTCTGAGTGAGACTTCTCTGACATAAAATGAAAATCCTAAAGGACAAATCGGTGATATGTGAGCTAAATGTAACCCCAGGCGTGTTTTGTTATTCTTGTAGCTGTTGATCAACCATCCTCTTAGAGCTAGTATATTCTCTTCTATATATAAACTTCTTGAGATGTAATTTACATATAACACAATTCACCCATTTAAAAGGTACAATTCCATGGTTTTCAGTGTATTCAAAAGTCTGTAGCCATCGCCACAATTTTAGCACATCTTCACCACTCGCAAAAGAAATCAATATGAATGAAGAGTTATTCTCCACCCACTACAATAAAATCCTCCACCTCTCAGCAATGACTAATCTAATTTCTGTCTCTATATATTTGCCTATTCTAGGCATTTCATATACATGGGATTATACAACGCTTGGTCATTTCACTCACTTCTTTCACTTGT
Source organism: Bos mutus (assembly GCF_027580195.1). Classification (NCBI taxonomy): domain Eukaryota; kingdom Metazoa; phylum Chordata; class Mammalia; order Artiodactyla; family Bovidae; genus Bos; species Bos mutus. The sequence continues at coordinate 36,641,398 of NC_091638.1, read as the reverse complement.
TTCATTGTTAGTACAATGTTTTCAAAGTTTATTCATGCTGTAATATATTATTTATTTTTATGGCTCAGGAATATTTCATATTATGGATGGATATATCACATTTTACATATCCATTTACCAGCTGATGGACATATGAGTTGTTTCTGGTTTTTGGCCATTAGAAACAAGCTGCTATGAACACTGATAGACAAATTTTAGTGTGAACATATATTTTCATTTCTCTGTATGTATCTGCTGCTGCTGCTAAGTCGCTTCAGTCGTGTCCGACTCTGTGCGACCCCATAGACGGCAGCCCACCAGGCTCCGCTGTCCCTGGGATTCTCCAGGCAAGAACACTGGAGTGGGTTGCCATTTCCTTCTCCAATGCATGAAACTGAAAAGTGAAAGTGAAAGTGAAGTTGCTCAGTCGTTTCCTACCAGGCTCCTCTGTCCATGGGATTTTCCAGGAACAGTACTGGAGTGGGGTGCCATTGCCTTCTCTGTGGGTATGTATCTAGGAGAGGAATTATAAGATCACATAGTATAGTAACTCTGCCTAATCATTTGAGGAACTAACTGCCAGACCATTTTTCAGAGTGTCTTCAAAATTTTAATTTCTCACCAGTAGTGCGTAAGAAGTCTCACTTCTCCATGCCTTTCCCAACTTGTTATTGTCTGGTCTTTTTATTATAGCTGTCTTAATGGGTGTTGAATGATAGCTCAGTATAATTTTCATTTGCATTTACCGGCTGAGAGGAGCTACCCCGCGTCTGAGGTCAGCGGGGGTGTCCAAGGGGCGCTAACCCGCCTCTGAAGTCAGGGCAGCGACGAGAGGAGTTACCTCGCGTCGGAGGTCAGGGGCAGCAGCTGGGAGGAGCTACCCCAAGCCTGAGGCCAGGGGCAGCGGCGGGGAGGACCAACCCCAAGTCCAAGGAGCCGTGGCTGCGCGGGCACAGGAGGGCCTAGAGGAGCTATCCCACATTGAAGGTTAGGAAGGGCGGCGGTGAGGAGATACCCCTCATCCAAGGTAAGGAGCAGTGGCTGCGCTTTGCTGGAGCAGCCGTGAAGAGATACCCCACGCCCAAGGTAAGAGAAACCCAAGTAAGAGGGTAGGTGTTGCAAGAGGGCATCAGAGGGCAGACACACTGAAACCATAATCACAGAAAACTAGTCAATCTAATCACACTAGGACCACAGCCTTGTCTAACTCAATGAAACTAAGCCATGCCGGTGGGGCAACCCAAGATGGGCGGGTCATGGTGGAGAGATCTGACAGAATGTGGTCCACTGGAGAAGGGAATGGCAAACCACTTCAGTATTCTTGCCTTGAGAACCCCATGAACAGTATGAAAAGGCAAAATGATAGGATACTGAAAGAGAAACTCCCCAGGTGAGTAGGTGCCCCATATGCTACTGGAGATCGGTGGAGAAATAACTCCAGAAAGAATGAAGGGATGGAGCCAAAGCAAAAAGAATACCCAGCTGTGGATGTGACTGGTGATAGAAGCAAGGTCCAATGCTGTAAAGAGCAATATTGCATAGGAACCTGGAATGTCAGGTCCATGAATCAAGGCAAATTGGAAGTGGTCAAACAAGAGATGGCAAGAGTGAATGTTGACATTCTAGGAATCAGTGAACTGAAATGGACTGGAATGGGTGAATTTAACTCAGATGACCAATATATCTACTACTGCGGGCAGGAATCCCGCAGAAGAAATGGAGTAGCCATCATGGTCAACAAAAGAGTCCGAAATGCAGTACTTGGATGCAATCTCAAAAACGACAGAATGATCTCTGTTCGTTTCCAAGGCAAACCATTCAATATCACAGAAATCCAAGTCTATGCTCCCACCAGTAATGCTGAAGAAGCTGAAGTTCAACGGTTCTATGAAGACCTACAAGACCTTTTAGGACTAACACCCAAAAAAGATGTCCTTTTCATTATAGGGGACTGGAATGCAAAAGGAGGAAGTCAAGAAACACCTGGAGTAACAGGCAAATTTGGCCTTGGAATATGGAATGAAGCAGGGCAAAGACTAATAGAGATTTGCCAAGAAAATGCACTGGTCATGGCAAACACCCTCTTCCAACAACACAAGAGAAGACTCCATACATGGACATCACCAGATGGTCAACACCAAAATCAGATTGATTATATTCTTTGCAGCCAAAGATGGAGAAGCTCTATACAGTCAGCAAAAACAAGACCAGGAGCTGACTGGCTCAGACCATGAACTCCTTATTGCCAAATTCAGACTTAAATTGAAGAAAGTAGGGAAAACCACTGGACTATTCAGGTATAACCTAAATCAAATCCCTTATGATTATACAGCAGAAGTGAGAAATAGATTTAAGGGCCTAGATCTGATAGACAGAGTGCCTGATGAACTATGGAATGAGGTTCGTGACATTGTACAGGAGACAGGGATCAAGACCATCCCCATGGAAAAGAAATGCAAAACAGCAAAATGGCTGTCTGGGGAGGCCTTACAAATAGCTGGGAAAAGAAGAGAAGTGAAAAGCAAAGGAGAAAAGGAAAGATATAAGTATCTGAATGCAGAGTTCCAAAGAATAGCAAGAAGACATAAGAAAGCCTTCTTCAGCGATCAATGCAAAGAAATAGAGGAAAACAACAGAATGGGAAAGACGAGAGATCTCTTCAAGAAAATCAGAGATACCAAGGGAACATTTCATGCAAAGATGGGCTCGATAAAGGACAGAAATGGTATGGACCTAACAGAAGCAGAAGATATTAAGAAGAGATGGCAAGAATACACAGAAGAACTATACAAAAAAGATCTTCACGACCCAGATAATCATGATGGTGTGATCACTGACCTAGAGCCAGACATCCTGGAATGTGAAGTCAAGTGGGCCTTAGAAAGCATCACTACGAACAAAGCTAGTGGAGGTGATGGAATTCCAGTAGAGTTATTTCAAATCCTGAAAGATGATGCTGTGAAAGTGTTGCATTCAATATGCTAGCAAATTTGGAAAACTCAGCAGTGGCCACAGGACTGGAAAAGGTTAGTTTTCATTCCAATCCCAAAGAAAGGCAATGCCAAAGAATGCTCAAACTACTGCACAATTGCACTCATCTCACATGCTAGTAAAGTAATGGTCAAAATTCTCCAAGCCAGGCTTCAGCAATATGTGAACCGTGAACTTCCTGATGTTCAAGCTGGTTTTAGAAAAGGCAGAGGAACCAGAGATCAAATTGCCAACATCCACTGGATCATGGAAAAAGCAAGAGAGTTCCAGAAAAGCATCTATTTCTGCTTTATTGACTATGCCAAAGCCTTTGACTGTGTGGATCACAATAGACTGTGGAAAATTCTTCAAGAGATGGGAATACCAGACCACCTGACCTGCCTCTTGAGAAATCTGTATGCAGGTCAGGAAGCAACAGTTAGAACTGGACATGGAACAACAGACTGGTTCCAAATACGAAAAGGAGTACGTCAAGGCTGTATATTGTCACCTTGTTTATTTAACTTATATGCAGAGTACATCATGAGAAACGCAGGACTGGAAGAAGCACAAGCTGGAATCAAGATTGCCGGGAGAAATATCAATAACCTCAGATATGCAGATGACACCACCCTTATGGCAGAAAGGGAAGAGGAACTAAAAGCCTCTTGATGAAAGTGAAAGTGGAGAGTGAAAAAAGTTGGCTTAAAGCTCAACATTCAGAAAACGAAGATCATGGCATCCGGTCCCATCACTTCATGGGAAATAGATGGGGAAACAGTGGAAACAGTGTCAGACTTTATTTTTTTGGGCTCCAAAATCACTGCAGATGGTGACTGCAGCCATGAAATTAAAAGACACTCCTTGGAAGGAAAGTTTTGACCAACCTAGATAGCATATTCAAAAGCAGAGACATTACTTTGCCAACAAAGGTCCGTCTAGTCAAGGCTATGGTTTTTCCTGTGATCATGTATGGATGTGAGAGTTGGACTGTGAAGAAGGCTGAGAGCCAAAGAATGGATGCTTCTGAAGTGTGGTGTTGGAGAAGACTTTTGAGAGTCCCTTGGACTGCAAGGAGATCCAACCAGTCCATTCTGAAGGAGATCAGCCCTGGGTGTTCTTTGGAGGGAATGATGCTAAAGCTGAAACTCCAATACTTTGGCCACCTCAGCGACGAATTGACTCATTGGCAAAGACTCTGATGCTGGGAGGGATTGGGGGCAAGAGGAGAAGGGGACGACAGAGGATGAGATGGCTGGATGGCATCACTGACTCGATTGACATGAGTCTGGGTGAACTCTGGGAGTTGGTGAGGGACAGTGAGGCCTGGCGTGCTGCGATTCAGGGGGTCGCAAAGAGTCGGACTCGACTGAGTGACTGAACTGAACTGAATATTTAAAGATCGTTGCATATGCTCATTGGTACTTGCATATTTTCTTCAGAGAAATGTCCATTCAGATCTTGTATCCATTATTTAATTGGGTTGTCATTTTATTTTTTGAATAGTACGAGTTTTTGTTTCTATAATTCAGATGCAAGTCCCTTATCAAATATATGATTTTCTCTCAGTTTGTGGGTTATTATCTTTCCTTTTTCTTGATTGTATTCTTTCAGTACAGAGCTTTAATTATGATTAAGCCCATGTTATCTATTTTTCCAATGTCACTTGTACTTTTGATGTCATATCTAAGAATCTATTGTCTAACAAAGTCAAAAAGATGTACTCCTATGTTTTCTTCCAAAACTTTTACAGTTTCAACTCTCATATTTAAGTGTGTGATCCATTTTCAGTTAATTTTTGTATATGGGGTGAGAGAGGGGGTCCAACTTCACTTTTTCACATTGGCTACCAAGTTGTCTTAGCATCATTTGTTGAAAAGATTCATTTTACCTCCTTAAATTCTCTATGTCCCATTGTAGCAAACCATTTACTGTGATTGTGAGGGTTTCTTTCCAGATTTTCAATCCTCTCTATTGATGTATATATTTATACTTATGTTAGTACCACACTGTCTTAATTAAAGGCTTTGTAGTAAGTTTTTAAATTGATGTGAGTTCTTCAAATATGCTCTCATTTTCAAGGTTGTTTTGTCTACTATAAATTCCTTGATTTTTTATATAAATATTAGGTTCATCTTCTCAATTTCTGGGAAAAAAAAAACTCACCTTTTGAATAGGATTGCAATGAGTCTGTGGATCAATTTGGGGAGTACTGTCATCTTAATAACATTAGATCTTCTAGCCCATGAATATGGAATAACTTTTTATTTATTTATGTCTTTTAAAATTTCTTTCAGTAATTCTTTGTAGTTTTCAGTGTAAATTCTGTACTACTTTGATAAATTTATTCCTAAGAGTTTTATTCTTTTTGAATAAGCTAATGAAAATGGAATTCATTTCTTAATGTCATTTTTCATTTTGTCCCTTGCTGGAAGAAGCACAAGCTGGAATCAAGATTGCTGGGAGAAATATCAATAACCTCAGATATGCAGATGACACCACCCTTACGGCAGAAAGGGAAGAGGAACTCAAAAGCCTCTTGATGAAAGTGAAAGAGGAGAGTGAAAAAGTTGACTTAAAGCTCAACATTCAGAAAACAAAGATTATGGCATCTGGTCCCATCACTTCATGGGAAATAGATGGGGAAACAGTGAAAACAGTGTCAGACTTTGTTTTGGGGGGCTCCAAAATCACTGCAGATGGTGACTGCAGCCATGAAATTAAAAGACGCTTACTACTTGGAAGAAAGTTATGACCAACCTAGATAGCATATTGAAAAGCAGAGACATTACTTTGCCAACAAAGGTCCATCTAGTCAAGGCTATGGTTATTTCCAGTGGTCATATGAGAGTTGGACTGTGAAGAAAGCTGAGCACCGAAGAACTGATGCTTTTGAACTGTGGTGTTGGAGAAGACTCTTGAGAGTCCCTTGGACTGCAAGGAGATCCAACCAGTCCATTCTGAAGGAGATCAGTCCTGGGTGTTCTTTGGAAGGAATGATGCTAAAGCTGAAACGCCAATACTTTGGCCACCTCATGCGAAGAGTTGACTCACTGGAAAAGACTCTGATGCTGGGAGGGATTGGGGGCAGGAGGAAAAGGGGACGACAGAGGATGAGATGGCTGGATGGCATCACTGACTCGATGGACATGAGTTTGAGTGAACTCCGGGAGATGGTGATGGACAGGGAGGCCTGGTGTGCTGCGATTCATGAGGTCGCAAAGAGTCGGACATGACTGAGCGACTGAAGTGAACTGACTGTATAAAAAATATGAATGATTTTTGTACATTGATCTGTGTCCTTTAAACTTGTTGAACTCATTTATTAGTTTTAATGTTTTTTTAATTCTTTAGAATTTTTTACATATAAGATCATGTCATCTGAAAATAGACATAGTTTTACTATATTCTGTTCAATTTAAATGACTTTTTCTCACCTAATTTCCTAACTCAAGTATATATTTTATTTAAAGTGGCATAAAGGGACATTCTTGTCCTGTTCCTGAATCAGTGGAAAGCTTTCAGTTTTTCTCCTTTAAGGATAATGTTAACTATGCTCTCTCTGATTTTTTGTAGATGCCCTTAATCAGGTTGAGGAATTCCCTTCTACTCCTAGTCTACTGAGTGTTTTGTCCTAAAGCATTTTGAGTTTTGTCAAATGCTTTTTCTGGACCTTCTAAGATAATCTCACGTTTTTTGTCCTGGGTTATGTTGATATTTTGACAGTACATTATGTTAAATTTTTGGATATTAAACCAAACTTACATTTTTGGGATAAATCCCATTTTATCATAATGTATACTCTTCTTTTTTGGTATTGCTGGATTCAGTTTTCTGGTATTTTATGGAGAATTTTGTGTCTTATCCATAGGAGATATAAGCTGCAGTTTTCTTTTCTTGTGATGTCTTTGTCAAGTTTTGGTATCAGAGTAATCCTAGAGTCAGACTGAGTTGGGAAATGGTCTCTTTTCTTCTATTTTTTTGGGAACAGTTGGCCAAGGTCACACACTATATACAGTGAATCCATGAGCCAAGTTTCCCAAATCTGTGTCATTTTTCCTCCATCACTTCATGTGAATCCAAGAAAGGCTCACTCATTTTCATATTTTCCTAAGCTAAAACCAAACAAGCGTTAAAGCTACCCCAAAATGGCTCTAGGTCTTTACTCCTCTTTGACTCCGTACTCTCTTTTCTTATGAGAAGGCAGAATCTATTTTCTTATTGCTTAAATGTGGGCTGGAATTGCAGTTTTCTATGGTCAATAAAATGTGCTGAAAGGAAAGTTCTCGATCCCAGCTACGTCTCAACAGGCCTCATGGCTCTGCTTTCTTTTGGAACCTTGAAACTTGGGAATAAATCTAGTATAGCCTATTGGATGAGAAAAGATATGTGGTCTAGTCAGTGCATTGTGTGTATACTCTGTGCTCAGTCATGTCCATCTCTTTGTGACCTCATGGACTGTAGCCCTCCAGGTTCCTCTGTCCATGGAATTTTCCAGGTAAGAATTCTGGAATGGGTTGCCATTTCCTACTCCAAGGGATCTTCCTGATCCAGGAATTGAACCCATGTATTTTTTAATTCTTTACCACTGTGCAATCTGGCAAGCCCTCCAGTCAGTGCTTTACTCCAAAGCAAAACTCAGACAACCACTAGAGATGTGAATGAAGCCATCTTAGCCCATCCAGCCCCAGCCAACCTGCCAGCTGGCCAGGAACACATAAGCCAGCCAGACAAATCAGGGACATCTGACCTAGACCATCAGAACTGTCCAGTTGACTCATGGACACTTCAGTAATAATAAATGAGTGTTGTTCCAAGCCTCTGAGTTTTGGACGAGTTTGTTATACTCCAGTAGCTTGTTGATAAAGCTGCCTAAAAGAATAGCATCAAAGTGTGTTCTATACACACACACACACACACACACACATATATATATATATGCAATTTTGAGTTATCTTTACTTTTGACCTCATCAAAATGTGATATGCATAAACTAGTGGTATGCAAGATAATTTTAAAATAACACAAATAAACCTTTAAAATTTTCATAGATATATACATAGATTTGGAGAAGGAAATGGCAATCCACTCCAGTGTTCTGGCCTGGAGAATTCTATGGACAGAGGAGCCTGGCAGGCTACAGCCCATGTGGTCACAAGAGTCAGACATGACTTAGTGACCAAACCACCACCATACGTAGATTAGTGTATGTTAGGAAACACTGGTTTTCTATAAAGAAAGATCACATAAAGTATTTGTTTTAAATAAACTTTTCAAACAGAAACTATCTCAGTTTAAAGGTATTAAGTAAACTATAGTAAGCAGAAAGAGTAAAATTGTGAATCTGGGAAATGAATGCCCGAAATTTAGGAAATATTGCAGCCAGACCTGACCTTGGCTATGGCATTTAACACCTCACCAAGGTGTCTTACCTAAGCATTTGGCAATCCTTGGAGAATACTGGCCTGGAGGAATTTATGTTCTAAAGTGTGGGACAACAAGCCGGGGTGAGGCATGTTGATGTGATGAAGGAAACAACTTTGCCAGAAAATTCAGTTTGCTAGAACCAGACCTATATCTGTACATGGTGAGTACGTACAGATATACCTTACTTAGTGTTTACACAGGGTCTTATCTAAGGATCTCATTACTCTTCACAGGCTTTAATTAAATCCCACAATATGCTTGATAAAGCAGCTATTATTTTAGATGGGTAAATTGAGATACTCTTAATCAAGGCTCCCCAAACTGATGAGGCAATGTGCCTAAGGACAAGCAGGAAATGATTATCTAAGCTGCAAACAGAAGCTGCTAGTCTTGTTTTAGGTTCTGACTGGAACCACTTTACCGCAGAGCCTGAGGGAGGAGAAAATTACTTCTTTTTAATGATTTCTTAGAGTAGTATGAAACTCGTCTCTCACCCTAGGCCTTACTCTCCTTAAGATAGGGAAGAACAGTTTGCTTGTCATTTTTTTTTCTGTCACAGGTAAATAAGTTCCTTATTCCATCCTATGAAGAGTACCTCAAATACTTTATAGACATATTCTGGAACGATCTACCTACCTATTGCATGAAGGCAGACATCAAGACTCTGCTTTTAGGGAGGATTTTAATCCCTTATCTTAAAACACTTTGTCAGAGTAAACAAGCTTCAAGCTCTGCATGTTCTCCGACAGGGGTAATGATCCATGGCCAAGCATTATCTTTAGCTCATTTAGACTTCCTGGAACCATGAGTTCAAATCCTGCCAGGTCAGCATGGGCCTTCATCCTCCCAAATTAGATAAACAGAGAAGACAGTTTACCACACTGATTTCTTGGCTAAGACTTTGGAAAGCAAAGGTCTAATTTTAAGGTTTTGGGATGTTGGTCTTTTAAGAAAACTTGTTGACTTTACCTTGGATCACTAGATCAAAGCTAAATGCTGCTAGGGAAGTACCTCTTTAAAAGGACTAATACTACTTTCTGCTGGAAAATTTTGCCCGACTTTTTAAATAGAAGCTATTCATGAAACACACCACACACACACACACTGGAATTGTTCTTCATCCACCTTATTAGCCTGCTTACATCTTTTGTTGGATGCTCCTGCGCTGTGCTTAGTTGTTCAGTCATGTCTGACTCTTTGCGACCCTATGGACTGTAGCCCGCCAGGCTCCTCTGTCCATGCGGATTCTCCAGGCAAGAATACTAGAGTGTGTTGCCACGCCCTCCTCCAGGGAATCTTCCCAACCCAGGAATCAAACGCAGGTCTCTCGTATTGCAGGTGGATTCTTTACCATCTTAGCCACCAGGGAAGCCCTACTGGCCTGGAGCTAGTGACTTGCAGAGACTCACAGGAACCAAGGGGAGTGTTAGGAGGAAGATGCTTCTGATTACAACCTTTCATCTCACTTTTGTTGATTTTTGGAAGTCTCTTAATTCATGTGTATCTTAATTTCCTCATATAAATCACGAATGATAATCACTTCTCACATGAGATGAGATAATCACTGCTTATACAGCATCTGTGAACAGTGAATAGAATGTATGCAAAAGCATTTTACAACCCATGAAACACAAAGCTATAAAGGATTCATTATTCATGTAATGTTTCTTATGCAGTACAGTCATTACTTATATGTTAATGTACACTATCAATGTTCATCTGAAAAAAAATTGTATCCTACTTAAATAATTTAAACTCTTTTTCTGATATTGCACTCAGCATATAACTTTGGTTATGAGTACTAGAAACTTCAACTTAAAATTGAAGTCTTTCTATAAATAGAATTGTCTTAAATAGAAAAGGAACTTGATTGGCTTGTGGAAGGGCCAGATTCAGTGGTCAACAAGATATAAGTGAGATAAGAGAATTATTTATAATTTTGCTATGTGATTTAATAGCATTGTAGTTGTGTTTTTGAAAATTCCTTATCTACTGGAGATACAACACAGAATACTTGTGGAAACATGGTGTTTGTAATATACCAATGTGGTCTTAAGTCTGATGAGAAAAGTAAGTGCACCTTCCTACCCTGATCCGTAAGCAAGCAGTAGCACGTGACTGACCTGGCAAAATAAAACTCTGTTTAGAGGAAGCTCATAGAATAACTTAGCCCAGAAGGATGAGCTAACCTCATAATAAGGACTTGCAGAGAGAAACCACTCCACAAATGCATGATGTGTACCATGACCAGGATTGACTTAACTAGGGTGAAGGAATCATAATTTTCTGTGTCTACAGTTATGTAAGTAAGCCAAATGTGTGTGTGGGTGTGTTTTTCTTTTGGTATCGAAAGATAATTCTAGAATTAAACTCGCTGTCACATTCTTTTGAAAGGAAATCTCCATTGTCAAAAGTCTAAAAAACTACATTTTCACTCTCCTCTAAAACTGCTGCAGCTGCTAAGTCACTTCAGTCATGTCCGACACTGTGCGACCCCATAGACAGCAGCCCACCAGGCTCCCCCATCCCTGGGACTCTCCAGGCAAGAACACTGGAGTGGGTTGCCATTTCCTTCTCCAATGCATGAAAGTGAAAAGTGAAAGTGAAGTTGCTCAGTCATGCCCGACTCTTCTCGACCCCATGGACTGTAGCCTACCAGACTCCTCCATCCATGGGATTATCCAGGCAAGAATACTGGAGTGGGGTGCCATTGCCCTCTCCACTCCTCTAAAACTGGAAGGCAATAATATAACACTGTTTTAACCAGATTTTTGCACTCAATTCTAATTCAAAAATATATCTGCTGACATGCTTTACAAAACAATCTCTGAGTGATAATTATGTACCTTGAGCTGAATTACCAGTGCATTTGTCTTGAATGCTTAATATAGTCTATGGGAAGTGTCTTGAGAATTTTCATTTCTGTCCCTCCCAACAGAAAGAGGTATTAACCATTTAGAATGAGACACTCATATTAGGTTTTGTGCATTAAGGAAAACACAAGTAGGGTTTTAAGACTTAAATAGAATTTTCTCCAGAGCCTACAATAGTAACTACTATTGAAGGACTCTAGATTCCTTCAGTATAGAGGCTGAAGGAATAGTGTCCTTCAGTATAGTGTCCTCTCAGTACCTCTAATATGTCCCCCACATATTAGGCATTCAGTAAATTGTTGGTTCATGAATGAATAGCTCACAATTAAAAGACTATGTCACTTTGTATCTAAGGGCCCAAGTCTATTTTTATGTCTCATTACTCCACCCATTGGTTATGTATTAGATGACCTTACTAATTTCCCTATTTTTCTGAATTTCGATTTCCTAACTGATAAATTGAGACTAGTTATGCCATATTAGTTTGAGGTCAAAACGAGAAAAGCTACACAAAGCTTTTAGTATATTGACTGGCACATAAATCACATCAGATCAGTCACTCAGTCGTGTCTGACTCTTTGCGACCCCATGAATTGCAGCACACCAGGCCTCCCTGTCCGTCACCAACTCCCGGAGTTCACCCAGACTCACGTCCATCGAGTCAGTGATGCCATCCAGCCATCTCATCCTCTGTTGTCCCCTTCTCCTCCTGCCCCCAATCCCTCCCAGCATCAGAGTCTTTTCCAATGAGTCAACTCTTTGCATGAGATGGCCAAAGTACTGGAGTTTCAGCTTTAGCATCATTCCTTCCAAAGAAATCCCAGGGCTGATCTCCTTCAGAATGGACTGGTTGGATCTTCTTGCAGTCCAAGGGACTCTCAAGAGTCTTCTCCAACACCACAGTTCAAAGCATCAATTCTTCGACCCTCAGCCTTCTTCACAGTCCAACTCTCACATCCACACATGACCACAGGAAAAACCACAGCCTTGACTAGACGAGCCTTTGTTGGCAAAGTAATGTCTCTGCTTTTGAATATGCTGTCTAGGTTGGTCATAACTTTCTTCCAAGGAGTAAGCGTCTTTTAATTTCATGGCTGCAGTCACCATCTGCAGTGATTTTGGAGCCCCCCAAAATAGTCTGACACTGTTTCCACTGTTTCCCCATCTATTTCCCATGAAGTGATGGGGCTGGATGCCATGATCTTCGTTTTCTGAATGTTGAGCTTTAAGCCGAAATGCAGTACTTGGATGCAATCTCAAAAACGACAGAATAATCTCTGTTCATTTCCAAGGCAAACCATTCAATATCACAGAAATCCAAGTCTATGCCCCAACCAGTAACGCTGAAGAAGCTGAAGTTGAATGGTTCTATAAAGACCTATAAGACCTTTTAGAACTAACACCCAAAAAAGATGTCCTTTTCATTACAGGGGACTGGAATGCAAAAGGAGGAAGTCAAGAAACACCTGGACTAACAGGCAAATTTGGCCTTGGAATACAGAATGAAGCAGGGCAAAGACTAATAGAGTTTTGCCAAGAAAATGCACTGGTCATAACAAACACCCTCTTCCAACAACACAAGAGAAGACTCCATACATGGACATCACCAGATGGTCAACACCAAAATCAGATTGATTATATTCTTTGCAGCCAAAGATGGAGAAGCTCTATACAGTCAGCAAAAACAAGACCAGGAGCTGACTGTGGCTAAGACCTTGAACTCCTTATTGCCAAATTCAGACTTAAATTGAAGAAAGTAGGGAAAACCACTAGACCATTCAGGTATAACCTAAATCAAATCCCTTATGATTATACAGTGGAAGTGAGAAATAGATTTAAGGGCCAAGATCTGATAGATAGAGTGCCTGATGAACTATGGAATGAGGTTTGTGACATTGTACAGGAGACAGGGATCAAGACCATCCCCACGGAAAAGAAATGCAAAACAGCAAAATGGCTGTCTGGGGAGGCCTTACAAATAGCTGGGAAAAGAAGAGAAGTGAAAAGCAAAGGAGAAAAGGAAAGATATAAGTATCTGAATGCAGAGTTCCGAAGAATAGCAAGAAGACATAAGAAAGCCTTCTTCAGCGATCACTGCAAAGAAATAGAGGAAAACAACAGAATGGGAAAGACTAGAGATCTCTTCAAGAAAATCAGAGATACCAAAGGAACATTTCATGCAAAGATGGGCTCGATAAAGGACAGAAATGGTATGGACCTAACAGAAGCAGAAGATATTAAGAAGAGACGGCAAGAATACACAGAAGAACTGTACAAAAAAGATCTTCACTACCCAGATAATCACAATGGTGTGATCACTGACCTAGAGCCAGACATCCTGGAATGTGAAGTCAAGTGGGCCTTAGAAAGCATCACTACGAACAAAGCTAGTGGAGGTGATGGAATTCCAATTGAGCTATTTCAAATCCTGAAAGATGATGCTATGAAAGTGCTGCACTCAATATGCTAGCAAATTTGGAAAACTCAGCAGTGGCTAAAGGACTGGAAAAGGTCAGTGTTCATTCCAATCCCAAAGAAAGGCAATGCCAAAGAATGCTCAAACTACCGCACAATTGCACTCATCTCACACGCTAGTAATGCTCAAAATTCTCCAAGCCAGGCTTCAGCAATATGTGAACCGTGAACTTCCTGATGTTCAAGCTGGTTTTAGAAAAGGCAGAGGAACCAGAGATCAAATTGCCAACATCCGCTGGATCATGGAAAAAGCAAGAGAGTTCCAGAAAAGCATCTATTTCTGCTTTATTGACTATGCCAAAGCCTTTGACTGTGTGGATCACAATAAACTGTGGAAAATTCTTCAAGAGATGGGAATACCAGACCACCTGATCTGCCTCTTGAGAAATCTATATGCAGGTCAGGAAGCAACAGTTAGAACTGGACATGGAACAACAGACTGGTTCCAAATAGGAAAAGGAGTACTTCAAGGCTGTATATTGTCACCCTGTTTATCTAACTTATATGCAGAGTACATCATGAGAAAAGCTGGACTGGAAGAAACACAAGCTGGAATCAAGATTGCCGGGAGAAATATCAATACCCTCAGATATGCAGATGATACCACCCTTATGGCAGAAAGTGAAGAGGAACTCAAAAGCCTCTTGATGAAAGTGAAAGTGGAGAGTGAAAAAGTTGGCTTAAAGCTCAACATTCAGAAAACAAAGATCATGGCATTGGGTCCCATCATTTTATGGGAAATAGACAGAAGTCAACTTAAAATTAAATGCAAATAACAGTCAGTGACAATATTTATTGATATTTCCCTGAATTTAAAAGTAATGCTTCTAATGTTGATTAACTATAATGTTTGCTATAGATTTTTCATTTGCTAGGAATTCTTTTTTCTAATATAAGTAGGCTCCATCACACCACTGGATACCTCCTTTGGTAAATAAATGTGTAGATTTCTGAGGACTTAGACAAAGAACTTTCAAGGAATGAACAGGGTTCACTTAATAGTACAAAGAGAAAGGAACAGATGAAAGAGAGGAAAAAGTACAAGAGACAGAAATGGCTGGTCATCGTGCAGTCCCAGTAGAGAGGCAAGGAAGAAATAATATTACTGGGGGTAGGCAAAGCAAACTTCAGCCTTACCTGCAATGTTTTATTTTACTTTTTAGAGAAGAGTTAGTTATACAGATATTACAAAATAATCACTGGTTTTTAAAACTTAAACAAGAAATATTTGAAATAAAGCTTTTCAACATCAACCTACGAGATAAAAGGTTATATATATTTGGTTATATAAGAGATAAATGTAGCATCCTGATGTGTGGTATGATGCTTTCACAGGACAAGGTTGGAGGGCACCCACATATAGTTCTAATACACCTAAATAGGCTTTGCCCCACCTCTTTCTTGGCTTCCCTAGTGGCTCAGTGGTAAAGAATCCGTCTGCAATGCAGGGGATGCTGGAGACCCAAGTTCAATCCCTAGGTCAGGAAGCTCCCTTGGAGGAGAACATGGCAACCCACTACAATATTCGTGCCTAGAGAATCCCACGGACTGAGGAGCCTGGCAGGCTACAGTCTGTGGGGTTGCAAAGACTTGGACATGACTGAGCACACATGTATTCACACCTCGTTTCAGTTTCGAAATCCCAGGGAAGTCTCTGTTCTCCCTAATTCATAGGGTTATTCTGTGGTTTTAATGACTTTGTAACCTTAAAGTATTATATGGTATCCGGCACAAAGTGCTTACTCAGTGACAGCCCTTCATGTTGCCAGAACTTTATAACACTTGCCCAGGTCTGGATTCCTCTTGTTAGCATTGTCCAAAGCCCATTTCTCTTTTTTCCCTTCAAAACATAGAAATATGACTCAGTCTTGCCCCCAAATTCTAATAGTGTTATAAGGTTTAAGGATTTAGCTTCTGAAAAAAATAAATTAGTATGTACAGTAGTTACCCCTCATCCATGGGCTTTCTTTACACAGTTTCAGTTACCCATGGTTAACCACAATCCAAACATATTAAGTGGAAAAATCCAGAAGAAAAGAACTCATCAATATTAAATTGCACACTACACTATGATGAAATTTCAATCACCCTACTCTGCACTGTGAGACACCAGGTGATCTTCGTCTAACATGTCCTGTGCCTTACATAGGAGCCTCTCAGTTAACAGATCATCTATCCTGATAACAAACTCCTTGGGTTCAAGTAACCCTTATTTTACTTAAAATGGCCCTGAAGCATAACAGTAGTGATGCTGGCAGTTCAGATGCCAAAAAGAGAAGCCTTAAATTGTTTCCTTTAAGTGAAAAGGTGAAAGTTCTCAACTTAGTAAGTAAAGAAAGAAACAAATCATATGCTGAGGTTACTAAGATCTACAGTAAGAACAAATCTCCTATCCAAGAAGAAGAAGAACAAAGAAATTAGTGCTAGTTTGGGGCTTCCCTCATAGCTCAGTTGGTAAAGAATCCGCCAGCAATGCAGGAGACCCCAGTTCGATTCCTGGGTCTGGAAGATCCGATGGAGAAGGGATAGGCTACCCACTCCAGTATTCTTGGGCTTGTTTCCCTTGTGGCTCAGCTGGTAAAGACTCCACCTGCAATGAGGGAGACCTGGGTTCGATCCCTGGGTTGGGAAGATCCCCTGAAGAAGGAAAAGGCTACCCACTCCAGTATTCTAGCCTGGAGAATTCCATGGACTGTATAGTCCATGGAGTCGAAAAGAGTTGGAGATGACTGAGCGACTTTCACTTTCACTTTGCTGTTGTATCTTAAACTAAAAGTTATGGCCATCTTGCATGATAAGTGCTTGCTGCTGCTGCTGACGCTTCAGTTGTGTCCGACTGTGTGACCCCATAGACGGCAGCCCACTAGGCTCCTCTGTCCTTGGGATTCTCCAGGCAAGAACACTGGAGTGGGTTGTCATTTCCTTCTCCAATGCATGAAAGTGAAAAATGAAAGTGAAGTCGCTCAGTCATGCCTGACTCTTAGCGACCTCATGGACTGCAGCCGACCAGGCTCCTCTGTCCATGGGATTTTCCAGGCAAGAGTACTAGAGTGGGGTGCCATTGCCTTCTCTGGATAAGTGCTTAGTTAAGATGAAAAAGGCATTATATATATGTTATTGCCTGGAGAATCCCAGGGACAGGGGAGCCTGGTGGGCTGCCATCTATGGGGTCGCACAGAGTCGGACACGACTGACGCGACTTAGCAGCAGCAGCAGCAGCATAGAGGAAGCAAGGTATTTTAAAAGAAAAACCACATTCACATATCTTTTATTATAGTATATTGTTATAATTGTTCTATTTCATTACTAGCTATAGTTGTTAATCTCTTACTGTGCCTAATTTGTAAATTAAACTTTATCATAGATATGAATGTAGGGAAGAAAATACAGTATATATAGGGTTTGGTACTACTGGTGATTTTGTCCATCTCCCTCAGATAAGGAAAGACTACTGTACCCAGTTTTTTGGAAGCTTAAGGATCAAATTTCTATAAAATAGGATTATATTTAATGAGAAGTACCTGTGCCATGAACATGTCATTGCTAATATTTGTTTCCAGGTGAACTGCACTGAACAATAAGGTATTCAGAAAAATAACCTGATACTGTGGGGGGAAGGCTCTCTTTACTTCTTATTAATTCTTGACTCCAAGTGCCCTTTGCACCTTTTGGCTCACCATTAGATCAGTGAAGTTATTATTATTACTGAAACATAAGGTTAACATTTCCATCATCACCGGGGTTAAAATTTGCATACTTCTGCATAATTCCTCTGCACAGCTGCTTATAAGCTTTGTCTTTCATCTTGGTTTGCACAATTCATCTGGAATTTCTTAAAACTAGACTATTCATAATAACAGTCTTGTAAGAACTTAGGGGGAATGTTGAGTTCAACATTTTAGCAGCATCCTTCACTTAAATAAAAATCTTCAGAGCCTCTTGAAGACATGAACAATTTTGACTAAAAAGTATAATATCAACCACATGTGCTGAAGGATTGCAGAACAAATTTTATATTGCAATATAAATCTGCCAGAAACAACAGAAAAATGTCATCAGTCTCTTCCTCACGTTCTGTTGGCATTTTGAAATTACTGTCTTTTCCTGCCTCTCTGCTACTTCCCAAACAAAACCACGGTATTCAATGTTGTCACAGAATCTATTTGTCAGTGATGTTCCTTTGATAAACTATCGAAACTTATTGGCCAGATGAAAAGAAATCACATAAAAACTCAAACCATTTGTAAAATTCAAGACTGACTAAAAGGACTAAACGACTTCCACCTCATAGTGGACTCAAAAGAAATCTGTAAACAGCTATTATATGAAAAGAAGGAAAGGCAGCAAAATAGAAAAGCTTAGAAGGAAGGACATCTTAATTTTAGCTTTGACTTTGCCCATAATGTGATCCATTTCCTTCAGCACACATCACTCACTTTGCATTAGCCAGGCCTCTTGGTTTCAAGTGACAGAACTCAAGGCAACTGGCAAAACAAGAAATAAAAGCAGAGGTAGAGAACAGCCACTCACTAGCTCATATAAAAAGTCCAGGAGTATATTTGGCGTGGCTGGATCCAGGTGTTTTAAAGACGTCATCAAGAACAGGTTTCTCCCTGGCCCCCGGCTCCCTTTTCCTATAAGCTGACTTTACTTTCAGATAGAATTTTCACACCCTATGAAAAGATTATTATTAGCAGTTCTAGCTATGTCTATCAGCAATCCTTGGGGCAGGAGACCACCACTTTTTCTGTTTTCATAAAAGTCCCATGGTCATTGGAGAGAACCTTTAGGTCTCAGGCCCTACCTTGAACCAATGAAAACTGTAAATTAGCCAGGTCTAGACTATAGGCCCTGAGAAGGCAATGGCAACCCACTCCAGTACTCTTGCCTGGAAAATCCCATGGACGGAGGAGCCTGGTAGGCTGCAGTCCATGGGGTTGCAAAGAGTCGGACATGACTGAGCGACTTCACTTTCACTTTTCACTTTCATGCATTGGAGAAGGAAATGGCAACCCACTCCAGTGTTCTTGCCTGGAGAATCCTAGGGATGGGGGAGCCTAGTGGGCTGCCGTCTATGGGGTGGCACAGAGTTGGACACAACTGAAGTGACTTAGCAGCAGCAGCAGACTATAGGCCCACATACTGCGTGGACTGAAATTTAAGATGGGGTGTTTGTTCACAGGCAAATCAGGACACTGTTCCCAGAAAAAGTGGGGAATGCATGATAAATAGTGGACAAGTAAAAAAAAATGCACTTCCATCCCAACCTCTCTTGGATTTCAAAGTACTCAATAAAATACAGAATTTAGAGCTGATAATGTAAAGCTGTTTACTCTAAGATTCAAACTACAGTATTTCAAAGAATCTTTTGAGGAAGAGATGGCTGAAACCTAATATTGACTCTCCTACTCTTGTTATTCAGTCGCTCAGTCACGATGGACTCTTTAAGACCCCATGGACTGCAGCACACCAGGCCTCCCTGTCCCTCACCATCTCCTGGAGCTTGCTCAAACTCATGTGCATTGATTTGGTGATACCATCCAACCATCTCATCCACTCTCCTCCCCTTCTCTTCCTGCATTCAATCTTTCCCAGCATCAGGGTCTTTCCAATAAGATGGCTCTTCACATCAGGTGGCCAAAGTACTGGAGTTTCAGCTTCAGCATCAGTCCTTCCAATGAATATTCAGGGTTGATTTCCTTTAGGATTGACTGGTTTGATCTCCTTGAAGTTCAACAGACTCTCAAGAGTTCTCCAACACCACAGTTCAAAAGCATCAATTCTTTGGTGCTCAGCCTTCTTTATGGTCCAACTCATACATCCTACTGGAAAAACCTACTCTACTTTCAGTAATAACCTGTCCTACCCACCCCATCTCAGTTTGGATATGTGCACATCAGGCAGCAAAAGAGTATTATTTCCCACACTTCCCTGTAGCCAAATACAACCACAGGACTGATGTGGTAATTGTAGTTACGGCTTCCAAAGATATCCAAGTCTTAATCCCTGGAACGTGTGAAAATTCCCTATGTGGTAACAGACTTCTTGCCAACTTGGTTAAGTTAAGGATCTCAAGATGGAGAGATTATTCTGGATTACGGGGTGATTCCCAAAGGCAATCACAAATGTCCTTATGAAATAGAGATCAAGAGGTATGACATACAGAGGAGAAGAATGTCATGTGACCACATAGGAGGAAATGGGGGTGACGCAGTCCCAGCCCAGGGACACAGCCAGCCACCAGAAGCTGAAAGCTGCAAGGAAACTCTCCCAAAAGCCTGCAGAAGGAGTGCAGCCATTTGGGCATCCTGATTTCAGCTCAGAGAGACCAAGAAAGAACTGTTAGAGTATACACTTCTCTTGTTTTAAGCCACTACATTTGGGTAATTTGTTATAACAGTTACAGGTAACTAATCTAACTAAGTTCTGACAAACAAAATTTGAGCAGAAAAGGAGATGTCCAGCTTCCAGTTCATGCTCTTCAAAGGAAAGGTGCTTCTTTCCCTTTCGTCTCTCTTCTATCCAGGTGGCTGCAGTGAAGAAGTGCTGGTGAGCCAACTTGTACCATCACTCATTGTGTGAATAACAGTAACATGGGAGGAAGTTGGAGCAACAAGACAGAAGGGGTCTGGGTCCCCAACATTTACCTTAAAATCCCAATTTGAGAGAGATATAAAATTCTATCTTGTGTCAGCCACTATTCTGGATTCTCTTATTGTAGCTAATCTATATTTTAACAAAACTACTCTCTTCATCAGCCACGAGGCTGCAACTCAAAGGCTTGCGACTGTAGGGAGTATAATTAACCAAGACCCAGAGGCTACAATCTGAAACTCACCATCACATCTGCACCCAGCACTCACTTCCCGTAAGCTGCTCCCATAATCTCAGTGTGGTGGGGATGCACTCTCATTTTGGGGAGACCCAAGACTCCTCTAACAGCCAAATGACTCAAGGACTCCTCGGTGGCTTTGCTGCAACTCCTTAGATAGTATAGCAGTCTAAAATACTTCCAGTCAATCTTCCTTCACTCTCCCCTCACTTGGGGCGGGTGGTTTCACCATGTGATGGTGCTCCCAACCGTATCAGTTTCTTCCTTCCCTATATTCTCTCTCAGGTGTTTCCCTAGTTAAGTTCCTACTCATTTAATCCCATCTTGGCATCTTCTTTTCAGATTAACACACCACATTTTCTCAAAAGTTCATGAACAATGAGAACTTCCTGCAAAATAAGGGCATAAGAATCTTACTGAGTAATAAAGCAGTCTTGTCACAAGCCTATTAACCCAAGGTAACTTTCCAGGAAAAGAAACAGACTTGGGTATCTTACACCTTACTTGCCCCACACAACCTCCTGCTGACTTCCAAATTATCTGCTCTTATTAGGAAATAAATTATGCGGGCAATAGAATTTTCTCTCAAGATTTGGCAAACTGCATACTATTGACTGCAAATAAATGAACGAGAAGTAAAATTTTATCAATTAGCTAATTGCTTTGCTTAAGTATCAAACAGCGGGATGGTTGGTGGTAAGCACATACAGGATTCAGGCTGACTAAATATTTCATCCATCTTTGGCCTGATTGAACCTAGTATAGGTAATGTCCATTAGCTCTGAATTTCTGCAGGTTTGCATGGTTTTTGCCTTGGTGGGTGCTATTCACCTGGCCCAGAGGTACAAATATCCATACAGGGTGAAGTCTTGTCTAACTTCCCCAATTATTGTCACTGTTGATCCCACTTCAGTCTATTTGCACTTTTAATTATAACTTACTTCTTTCTGGAAATATATTTGTCTCTGAGATCATCATACTTTTTATTCATTTTAGTAATCCCCTGATTCTTCCTCATACTTTCTTTATCAGTCATCATTGCACATTTGCTGAACTGAAGTAAATATAAAAGAGTTGGAAAATAGAGTACATTAATATTGTTGGAGACCAACATTTATGCAACAGATTAGGAACGTTCCCCCAGGAGTTGGAAACGTCCCTCAAGGAGTGGTTATTAGAGTGAGAAAATATGCCATTGAGAATCTCAGGGATGAAAATGTCTGCTCCTAACAAAGGCTTTAAACACAAAACTGAGCAGAGCAAATTGAAAATGATGCGTTATAACCCTTCAACATGTAGTATATTTACAACCATGCCAACTGTGGGAAGACTCTACAAACCATGCCTTATTCGTTGTTGTGTGGAAAGGGAGTGTTGTGTGTGTCTGTGTGTATCTGTGTTCTGTGTTCCAGGAGTATATGTATCTGTGTTCCAGGAGACAGAGGTGTGCACTTCTTTCTCATCTATTGTCAGACAAAAAACAAAGGTTTTCTACTGCACTTCTGAAAACATGTTAGATTTCTACTTTTAAATGCTGCTGCTGCTAAGTCACTTCAGTCATGTCCGACTCTGTGCGACCCCATAGACGGCAGCCCACCAGGCTCCCCCATCTGCTTACAGTGCAAAACTGTTACTGACATATATCTTAACTGAACGTTTGTTTAGGCCTCAAAGTTTTTTAATATTAAAGGAAAACACATTATCTGATCACAGTAATAAGAAAATACAATTAGAAAATTAGAGAATTCTTAGAATATTAGTATATCAGATATATGGAACTGGCGGGCCGGGGGTGGGTAGAAAGCACAGATTTTGATTTCCAGATCTGAGTCTGACATAAACTAACAACATAACCTAGGATTAGTCACCTAAACACTCTGTGACCTGGCAACCTTATCTATACAAATGAAAGCACTGAAGTGTTTCACAGATTGAAAACTGGCGGTTTATGAGCCAGGTGCTGCTTAAAGATGTGTTTTCTTTGGCTAGTTGAATTAGTTGCTTAACTTTAACTCAAGACATTTTGGCAGAAAAATAATACACTCTCTGGCTCCTTTGAAAAATCAAAAGATTAAACAACCTCATCCTGTATTCCCATATGGCAGCCATTGGGCAAAGCAAATATTTTTCAGGTATATGTTACCCACTTCATTCATTTATGCCTGTGAATGTGTGACTCCTACACTTCATTACCTCAAAGGGTCTGTCTAGTTCTAAAGGTCTGTGAGACTAGAATAAAACTGAGAGTCTAGAAACAAACCCATCTATATTCATTATCAATTGATTTTTCAGTAAGTGTGTCAAGACAACTCAATGAGAAAATAATAGTCTTTTCAACAAATGGTCCTGAGACAACTTGATATCTCCATGCAACTAAATGAAGTTAGACCCCTTCCTCATATACATAACAAATCAAGATGGATCATAGATCCAGATATAAGAGATCAAACTATAAAACTATTAGAAGAAAATATAGAAAAAATCTTCATGATCCTAGATTAGGCAAAGTTGTCTGAGATATGACACCAAAAGATCAAGTGATGAAAGAAAAAAGATAAATTGGACTTCATCAAAATTTTAAAAATATTTGTGCTTCAAAGGATACCTAACAAAATAAAAAGACACCCCACAGAATGAGACAAAATATTTGCAAATCCTGTATCTGATAAGGGATCTGTAAGATGGAGTATATAAAGAATTTTGTTGTTATAATGCAATAATAAAATGATGAATAACCCTCTTAGAAAACAAGTAAGGGACCTGAATAAACATTTCTCTAAAGATATGCAAATAGCCAAAAAGCATATGAAAAGATGCTCACCATTATCAGGGAAATGCAAATAAAAATCACAATGAAATACAACTTCATACCCACTAAAATGACTATAACCAAAAAGATACATACAAACTAGTGCTGACAGAAATATGAAGAAATTTTTGGTAGGGATGTAAAATTTTGTACTCACTTCTGAAAACAGTCTGAAAGTTCATTAAAAGGTTAAATGTGAAACTACCATATACCCAGTAATTCCACTACTAGATACATACCCAAAGGAAGTGACAATATGTGTCCAAAGGAAAACTTGTACATGAATGTTTATAGCAACATTATTCACTATAACCAAAATATAGAAACAACCAGATGCCCATCCATTTGCAATAAAAATGAATGCAATAAACTAGAAAATTCTGAAAGAGATAGGAAATGACAGAACACCTTACCTACCTCCTTGAGAAACCTGGAGGCAGGTCAAGAAGCAAGAGTTGGACCAAACATGGAATGTTTGGAATGGACTGGTTCAAGATTGCCAGGAGAAATATCAATAACCTCAGATATGCAGATGACACCTCAGATATGCAGATGACACCACCCTAATGGCAGAAAGTGAAGAGGAACTAAAGAACCTCTTGATGAAGGTGAAAGAGGAGAGTGAAAAAGCTGACTTAAAACTCAACATTCAAAAAGCTAAGGCCACTGTGTCTGGTCCCATCACTTCATGGCAAATAGATAGGGGAAAAAATGAAAACAGTGACAGACTTTATTATCTTGGGCTCCAAAATCACTGCAGACAAAGACTGCAGCCAAAATTAAAAGACACTTGCTCCTTGGAAGAAAAGCTATGACAAACCCAGACTGCATATTAAAAAAGCAGAGACATCACTTTGCTGACAAAGGTCTGTATAGTCAAAGCTTTGTTTTTCCAGTAGTCATGTATGGATGTGAGAGCTGGACCATAAGAAGGCTGAGCCCTGAAGAATTGATGCTTTCAACTGTGGTGTTGGAGAAGACTCCTGAGAGTCCTTTGCACAGTAAGGAGATCAAACCAGTCAATCCTCAGGAAAATCAACCCTGAATATTCATTGGAAGAACTGATGCTAAAGCTGAAGCTCCAATACTTTGGCCACCTGATATGAAGAGCCAACTCATAGGAAAAATCCCGGATGCTGGGAAAGACTGAGGGCAGAAGGAGAAGAGGAAGACAGAGGATGAGATGGTTGGATGGCATCACCAATTCAGTGGACACGAGTCTGAACAAACTTCAGAAGACAGTGAAGGACAGGGAAGCCTGGCATGCTGCAGTCCATGGGGTCACAAAGAGTCAGACACAACTGAGTGACGGAACAACAACAACACAAAAGGAATGAAACACAGAAACAAGCAACAGCAAGGATGAACCTTTAGAACAATACTAAATGAAGAAAGTCAGATACGAAAGGCCATATGGCATGATTCCACTTATATGAAATGTCCAGAATAGGTAAAACCACAGAACAGAAAGTAGATTGGCAGTTGCCAGGGGAGGAGGAATATAGAGTGACTCGTAATGAATATGGAGTTTCTGGGGTGATGAAAATGTGGTGACATTAGATCGTGGTGACGGTTTTATAAATTTTGCCAGTATGCTTAAAAAAAAAAACAAACAACCACTAAATTGTATACTTTAAAAGGGTAGATTTAGTAGTAAATGTATTCTATCTCAGTTTTAAAAGTACATGAGCCTCCAGTAGGATCTAAATCTTCATCTCTATTATCCCTATTAACATTGTCAATATGGTATTACTTTCCTCAGTCACAGGTTAACAGGTATGAGCTATCCACTTTAGCATAAAACACAGCAAATTATGACAATGATGAAGTGAATTTTACTTATGAAAGAATAAAACTTGAGTTGGAGAAATTAATTTTACTTATGAAAGAATAAAACTTGAGTTTCTTCTTTCATAGAAAGGAAACTCTGGGGAAATTTTTTTAAGATACATATTTTACTCTCTTTTGAAGTTTCAAATTTTTTGTATTTTTTTCCTCAAATAAACATCTTAACTCTATACGATTTATCTCTCTCTCTTTGTTTCAAGTTCTTTCTGGGCAAGGAAGACAAATACTAATCAATGATAAATTGACCCGTTTCAGTTTTAACATCATTTTGCATAATTACCCTGAAACTTATGAGCTCAATGTGTCTTCTGAATTTCAGATCAAGCTGAGGCATCTGGAAAATCGGCAGAACCTATTACAGATGCTCATTTCAAGCCAGTCCCCACCTCTCCTCTCTATTACTTAAACATTAGAGGAAATGGCCAGCTGTCTTGTAATAGGCCTATAAAAGAAATTAATATCCTAATCAAAGGGAGGTATGTAGGCAAGTAAATTACACCAGCTCCTCTGTATTTCTCTTCCTGACCAATCACAAAAGGTAGTAAATTATTTAACAGTATCCAGCCAATTGGGGCAATATTCAAGTATTAAAGGTGAAAACATGATTGCCCTTAGAAAGAAATTCATATACAAGGGGCTGTGAATATAGATATGTGTACATACATAATGAGAAGTGGGAAAAAATATGCTATTTTCTAAGGCAGCTACTGTTTGAACTGATTGGACTAAAAGAAGTGCAGATTCTCTTTGTTGGCAGAAAGATGTTCTTTGTTTAGAAAAACACCTGTATGAGTCGCGTTATTACCTATCCCCTGGCCTAGATAACAGCCATCCAGAAAGAGAAGAATAAAACTGACTTACATAGTGAAATAAAAACAATTCCTTAAAAAGTAATTTTCCCAAAGGCAAGAGATACCTTGTGATCTATTCCTCCATCCTACTTTACTCTGATATGTTTAACCTGTCCTGTGGAAGGCATGAAACAGACTCCCTAACCCACTTGTTTCCAACTGGGTTGTACCAGGGGATAACTACTGATGATTGGAGGGTGAAGTCAGGGTGTTTATTCCCGAAGCCCTCTCTGTGCTGGGCCTCTGGCCAGCAGAAGCGAGGCAATTCTTTCCCACAGTGGGGCTCCTCCCTCAAGGTTTCAGAGACTGCTTCTCTGCCCTTGTCCTTCCAGCTAAAAGTTAGTAACAGCTCCCCACTGTTGCCAGCCACACAAAGCTTCAACATACATTCAGCTCTGCCACAAGCAACATATGTGTTCTTAAAAATCATCATGCAATACAAAACTGTGCAATAAAAAACATGGTGCTTATGGGAAAAAGGGGTTAAAGGCACGCACATACAAAAACTATTATCTATGACATTTGAAAAAGAGAAGACCCTAACAAAAACAGTTGCCAGTGTTACACTTGTCACATGATTAAGAAATACAATAAATACTGCATTTTACTTTGAACAAGACCTTGGAGTTTGCTGGTGGAATTAAGCTTCCAAAGAGTTGTAGCTTGTAAGCTATTGTGAAGCGGCATCAGGAAGCTTATCTGAAATGGGGACAGAAAACTGCCCCACCAGATGGGGATGGTGTGGTGCATAACTGTGTAGTCACCTGAGGTGGGCAGAGGGTATTTGGGGGATGGTATGCATTGATAGGTTCCTACACACTTGGTTCAACTAGATACAAATTTCTGGGTTCTCCTAACTTTCTCATGGGCAAAATCACATAAGAACAAGTGTAAACCTAGGTTCAAGCTGTTTCCAAAGACATCAAGGACACTGGCACAAATTTGAATTTTCAAAACAACTGTTAAAACGTAACTGACTGTACATAGTTCATTTTTCTATACCTGGCCTCAGTTCAGTTCAGTCGCTCAGTCGTGTCTGACTCTATGTGACTCCATGAATCACAGCACGCCAGGCCTCCCTGTCCATCACCAACTCCCGGAGTTCACTCAGACTCACGTCCATCGAGTCGGTGATGCCATCCAGCCATCTCGTCCTCTGTCGTCCCCTTTTCCTCCTGCCCCCAATCCCTCCCAGCATCAGAGTCTTTGCCAATGAGTCAACTCTTCGCATGAGGTGGCCAAAGTATTGGAGTTTCAGCTTTAGCATCATTCTTTCCAAAAAACACCCAGGACTGATCTCCTTTAGAATGGACTGGTTGGATCTCCTTGCAGTCCAAGGGACTCTCAAGAGTCTTCTCCAACACCACAGTCCAAGAGCATCAATTCTTCGGTGATCAGCTTTCTTCACAGTCCAACTCTCACATCCATACATGACTACTGGAAAAACCATAGCCTTGACTAGATGGACCTTTATTGGCAAAGTAATGTCTCTGCTTTTGAATATGCTATCTAGGTTGGTCATAACTTTTCTTCCAAGTAGTAAGCGTCTTTTAATTTTATGGCTGCAATCACCATCTGCGGTGATTTGGGAGCCCCCAAAATACCTGGCCTATGACCTTATAAATAATAGTCCCTTTTCTATATTCTTCTCAGTTATCACATTTAATTGTGAATTATGTCTTCTGTTTCTTATTGTAACACCTAGAGAGAGAGGGGGAAGGGCATTCTGTGGACAAGGGTTCTGGCAATACAGTAGGAGTTCAGAACCTGAAAAGAAATAAGTAGTTGCCAAGGAACTTTCAGAGACAGAGATGTGTCTTAATGGAATTTCAGTTGCTTCACGTACTTTAGTATCTTATAGTCCCCACCACAGCCTGCCCCACCATATCTTCTCTTACATGCAAGAGCTCTATACTAATGGGGGTCTGGAGAATGAAAGGAGAGATTAATGTATGGGACACGAAGATAGGCAGGAAGCACAAGGGTCACAATTGCCAAGAAAAAACAAGAGAGACATACACCCCTTTCCCCAGAATCAACCTTTGAAGGGCATCAGGCAGTTCTTGTTCTGTTACTATGCATGTACCTCTCCTAGGGGCTGATTGGTTGGTAGAGAACTGGACTCTACATACAAGAAAAGTGAATATGGCTTTTACTTCTATATCTGTCTCCCCACTCTGCCACAAACAGTTTCTCAACAGTATTTTCCATTTTAAAGGCATTTGTCCTGCAAGTAACAAGAATTTAGAAGGGAAAACATTCAATAATTCTCCCTTCAACACATCCTTTTCTTTTTTACCCTGAGTCTGAACATAAGTATAACCTAGTCTGTACCCAACGATATTACATTAGCCATAGATGCACACCCCCAGGAAGGGATTATTAATCCCCCAAAAAACCTTGGCAGAATTTGATGAAAGATGAAATGTATTTTCACAGATAGTTGTGCTATGGTGTATTTGATTTGAAAAATTTTCAACAAAGCAATACTCGATTTCTGTTGTATTCCCTGAAAGCAACTATTACATGAAAAGGTAGACAGGTAAGACACAGTTAACAAAGACTAAAGAGTTGTCATTAGCTTAGAAATGTTCTGGAAAATAAATGAGGGCCACTTGCCAATAATATGACTATAAAATACAGAAATGAAAAATCTATATTGCAAATGTACACATACTTCCACCCCACATCACAGTTTGATGCAGCAAGAGATAAATGGCCCATCATTGATTGTTTTTACAGGAAAATGACAACTCCCCAAAGAAGAGAAACAGAACAGCTCTCCATTCACATAAAAAGCAAATTACAGATGCAGGGGGGGAAAAAAACTACTACTCTCAGAGCAAGATTCAATTAAAAAAATGTGTCTGGCTTTGACAGGGCAAATTCCAGGCATAGGAGATTTTCATAGAAGTCAGTTTTAAAGGAATGGCTTGAGTGCTACAAAAGCCTATGGAACTTTTCATGGCTTGTCATAATTTCTCGGTAATACTAAACAAGGATTTCCGGCTCCTTAGCTCATATTTTCCCTCTAACTGATCCTGCAAGGTGGTGTTACGCTTTTAACAGTGTATTTCCTCTCTGAAAATCATTTTGAATTATAGCTGCATGGTAAGTATCAAATAATAAGTAATTGTGCTACCTTATTGTGTTGAATACCCTAGTGTGTGTTGCTTTACTAAGGATGGTGTGTGTCTGTGCATGCTTATGAATATATATGGTTAAACAGCAGTTGTAAATACTTTACCGAGGATGGTGTGTGCGTGTGCATGCTTGTGAATATACATGGTTAAACAGCAGTTGTATTGCTTTACCAAGGGTGGTATGTGTGTGTGCATGCTTTTGAATATACGTGGTTAAATGGCAGTTGAAACTATGGAAGGAAGACCAGAGGCAGCTCGTCCTGTCCCATGCAGAGCTTCAAGGATAGCAGAAATGGCATTATTGAAAGAGAAGGTAATTCTAACTCTGGGACATCCCTTTCCACCTTCAGAAATGTGAGCTCTTGTCTTTGTGTTGTTCAAAGGTACAAGTCAACACAAAGAACCTCTGAAAGCCACAAGTTTTTTGACCCAAAACTTCTATACGCGCTCCCCTCTGCCCTGTCACCCTTCATCCACTTTGTACAAAGTATCATTAAGGGTTTCTAGACATTAAGTTCTGGATCTTGTTATAATGCTCAGAATTGCTGTCAGCAGACAGAAAAAGAGCTCCAATCATCAGGCTTGAACTGTGCGAATAAATACACTCATTTGGGTGTTATCAAGCTGTTCCGTTTGTATTACCATTTCATTCTCCAGTTGACATTGTGACACTTGGAAAACCAAAGAAGGCGTTTCTTCAGTGCTTTACCCTCGACCTCAGGGCAGCATGGCCTTTATTCTCTCTCTTCTCTGTCCCCTTTTGCCCTTTGGAGATAATTGCCTACATTTGGGTGCCGATATTACATATGTTTCAACCTGCTCCCCAAACATTAACCGTTTGGGATTAAAATAGTTTCTAAGAAGCATTTTCAGCCTTTCCTTGAACTCCTGCCAGTCTAGGGCTCTGAACAGAAAGGAAAATGCTGAGCATTAAAAACAAAATCGGGATTAGTCACAAGGAGATAATAAATAGCACATTATTGCATGTGGCAGAACAAAAAATAACTTGTTTGTATTTTAGTGGTTTAACCATGACGACCGTTTGAGGTCTTTGTAAAGGTAATAGGAACACAGGCCTGTCAAGAAGTAGGAAAAGATTGGAGAGAAGCTTTATCATGGAAATCATATCAGGTCATTGACATTGTTTATGCAAACAGATTGAGAGTCAATTCAAGTATTCCCACAAGGCATTATTTGCAATGCAAATACTAATCGAAGTAATAAATGATGTAGAAAATCTTGAGGAGGAACGTACAAAGCTAAGAATTAGACTGAGGCCTGCAGGATCCAGTTCTCTTAATATCATGCTA
Organism: Bos mutus; assembly: GCF_027580195.1. Lineage (NCBI taxonomy): Eukaryota > Metazoa > Chordata > Mammalia > Artiodactyla > Bovidae > Bos > Bos mutus. The sequence goes on along the minus strand of NC_091638.1, from coordinate 36,610,881 downwards.
ATGAAAGTGTGGGACAAACACAACCCAGATCTTTTCAGAATCTCTGCAGGTTAAGGTGGAGGGTGGCCAGGCTGCCATACAGGAATGGAGAAACATTATGCTAAAATAAGAAAAAAATACCACCACCACGACTAATCTTTAAAAAAAAAGCACCCAATGAGGTTGATGTACTATTTTCATTCCCATATTACAGATGAGAAAATCAAGGTATATCAAGAGAGCTGAATCAATTTGCCAAAGGTTGCACAGCTGATAGACGTTGGAACAAAGATTTAAACCAAAGCAGTGCAGCTCATAAAAATCTCTCTATTCAATTCACTCTCAGGTTGGCATGAATGGGTTGGGAAAGTTGTGGCAACAGTTAGAACTGGACATGGAACAATGGACTGGTTTAAAATTTGGAAAGGAGTACTTTGAGGCTGTATATTGTCACCCTGCTTATCAACTCATATGCAGAGTACATCATGAGAAATGCCAGGCTGGATGAGTTACTGGATGGAATCAAGATGTAGGAGAAATATCAATGACCTCAGATATGCAGATAACACCACGCTTATGGCAGAAAGCCAAGAGGAACTAAACAGCCTCTTGATGAATGTGAAAGAGGATAGTGAAAAAGCTGGCTTAAAACTCATCATTCAAAAAATGAAGATTATGGTTCCATCACTTCATGGCAAATAGATGGGGAAACAATGGAAACAGTGACAGACTTTTTCTTGGGCTCCAAAATCACTGTGGGCAATGACTGCAACCATGAAATTAACAGACACTTGCTCCTTGGAAGAAAAGCTATGACAAACCTAGACAGCGTATTGAAAATCAGAGATATTACTTTGTCTATAACGGTCTGTATAGTCAAAGTTATGGTTTTCCCAGTAGTCATGTATGGGTGTGAGAGCTGGACGATAAAAAGGCTGAGTGACAAAGAAGCGGCACCTTCGAACTGTGGTGCTAGAGAATACTCTTGAGAGTGCCTTAGACAGCAAGATCAAACCAGTCAATCCTAAAGGAAATCAACCCTGAATATTCATTGGAAGGACTGATGTTGAAGCTCCAATATTTTGGCCACCTGTTGCAAAAAGCTGACTCATCAGAAAAGACCCTGATGCTGTGAAAGATTGAAGACAGGAGGAGAAGGGGATAACAGAAGATGAGGTGATTGAATGGCATCACTGAGTCAACAGGCATGAGTTTGAGCAAGCTCTGGGAGATGGTGAGGGACAGGAAATCCTAGAATTCTGCAGCCCATGGGTTTGCAAACAGTCAGACATGACTGAGAGGCTGAACTACAACAACCATTACAGAAGTAGGCATTAGCCAACTACTCAGGCATTTGCTCACACATTCAATAAATATATATGAAGCACCTACTATGTGCCATGTGTTCCCACTGGAGACTGGGAATTTAATGACAAACAATCAGGTGAGATTCTTGTTGTTTTGGAATTTACAATCTGGTTGGGGAGATTGGTGGAAAAATCCAGGCTGCCTACAAAGCTTTGGAAGGAAGATCCAAATATTCAAGTGGGTCTGGAAGTTTTAACATGTGTCAGAATTGCCAAGAGGGCTTATTAAAGAGGCATTGCTGGACCTGATTCCCATAGTTTCTGATTCAGTAGATCTGATTTTGCTGCTGCTGCTGCTACTAAGTCGCTTCAGTCGTGTCTGACTCTGTGTGATCCCATAGACAGCAGCCCACCAGGCTCCCCCGCCCCTGGGATTCTCCAGGCAAGAACACTGGAGTGGGTTGCCATTTCCTTCTCCAATGCATGAAAGTGAAAAGTGAAAGTGAAGTTGCTCAGTTGTGTCCGACTCCTAGCGACCCCATGGACTGCAGCCTACCAGGCTCCTCCATCCATGGGATTTGCCAGGCAAGAGTACTGGAGTGGGTTGCCATTGCCTTCTCCCAGATCTGATTTTAGGCCCAAGAATTTGCATTCCTAACAATGCATGAGGAGGAGGCATGGTTTGAAACCACTGCTGTAAGGGTTATTTAGCTGGGGGAGAAATATTTCTTCATGTTGTCCTGTGGATCTGCAGAGGGTAATTCTGAACTTAGAAATAAGAGCCAAGGAACTATATCGATCTAATTAGTGGCCTGCTGGGAATAGCTCTCACTCTGCCTTAAAAGATCAACATGTTCCCTAACATGGGTAACACATCCAGCCACCAATAGTCACTTGACACAAGATTTAATAGAATAAGATATACATTAGGTAAGCTTAGCTACCACAGAGCCAAAATGAAAAGTAAAACATCAGGCCAGAGTGTGATGTCTTGAGTGCATTATTGAGTAATGGGAAAGTAGCATTTAACATATTGATGGGCTGCTAATGGGAAGAGAACCTACTAAAGGGGAATATTTTTGCTCACCAATCAAAGAAACATTTCATTCTTACAGATAATGATACACTCTCATTTAATTGACATGATGATTCAAATTTCCTCCAGTCTCCTGGATCTGGTTTCAATATATATTAGAGGGGGAAAAAAAAAAGCCTGAGTATTCCTTGTCTATAAAAGGGAGACTTTCCAGATTCATGGCCTTCTTGTCTATTGGAAAGATCCATGGCAAGAGTGAAAAGAAAAATTGGGAAAAGGCCAACTTCTTCGAAAACCATATGTGGATATAAAAGCAGCATTATCTGTGAACTGAACAATTTTATATATGTATATATATATATATTTTTTTTTTTTTCAAAAAAAGAGTGGATAGTTTAATACTACAGGATAGGAGGGAGCAGAAATGAGCAACACAAGTTTTCGCATTTGGCTGACCTTTCTTCCAGACCAAGTAGAATGAACTGCTCACACTGGGGATGCCATTTTGTTGTGCTCTGCAGTCTTCTGCTAAAGCCACAAAGGAAACTAACTAGTTGGGCAAATAAACATCCAACCTTAAAGACAGATGCAAGTGATCTGGAAAGTCATAGCGATCTGGTTGCCCATTCTTTGTCTTGGCACAGGTAATTAAAAGCTAGTTCAGATCAGATCAGATCAGATCAGTCGCTCAGTCGTGTCTGACTCTTTGCGACCCCATGAATTGCAGCACACCAGGCCTCCCTGTCCGTCACCAACTCCCGGAGTTCACTCAGACTCACGTCCATCGAGTCAGTGATGCCATCCAGCCATCTCATCCTCTGTCGTCCCCTTCTCCTCCTGCCCCCTATCCCTCCCAGCATCAGAGTCTTTTCCAATGAGTCAACTCTTCGTGTGAGGTGGCCAAAGTACTGGAGTTTCAGCTTTAGCATCATTCTTTCCAAAGAAATCCCAGGGCTGATCTCCTTCAGAATGGACTGGTTGGATCTCCTTGCAGTCCAAGGGACTCTCAAGAGTCTTCTCCAACACCACAGTTCAAAAGCATCCATTCTTCGGAGCTCAGCCTTCTTCACAGTCCAACTCTCACATCCATACATGACCACAGGAAAAACCACAGCCTTGACTAGACGGACCTTTGTTGGCAAAGTAATGTCTCTGCTTTTGAATATGCTATCTAGGTTGGTCATAACTTTCCTTCCAAGGAGTAAGTGTCTTTTAATTTCATGGCTGCAGTCACCATCTGCAGTGATTTTGGAGCCCCCCAAAATAAAGTCTGACACTGTTTCCACTGTTTCCCCATCTATTTCCCATGAAGTGATGGGACCGGATGCCATGATCTTCGTTTTCTGAATGTTGAGCTTTAAGCCAACTTTTTCACTCTTCACTTTCACTTTCATCAAGAGGCTTTTGAGTTCCTCTTCACTTTCTGCCATAAGGGTGGTGTCATCTGCATATCTGAGGTTATTGATATTTCTCCCGGCAATCTTGATTCCAGCTTGCGTTTCTTCCAGTCCAGCATTTCTCATGATGTACTCTGCACATAAGTTAAATAAACAGGGTGACAATATACAGCCTCAACGTACTCTTTTTCCTATTTGGAACCAGTCTGTTGTTCCATGTCCAGTTCTAACTGTTGCTTCCTGACCTGCATACAAATTTCTCAAGAGGCAGATCAGGTGGTCTGGTATTCCCATCTCTTTCAGAATTTTCCAGTTTATTGTGATCCAAACAAAGGCTTTGGCATAGTCAATAAAGCAGAAATAGATGTTTTTCTGGAACTCTCTTGCTTTTTCCATGATCCAGCAGATGTTGGCAATTTGATCTCTGGTTCCTCTGCCCTTTCTAAAACCAGCTTGAACATCAGGAAGTTCACGGTTCACATATTGCTGAAGCCTGGCTTGGAGAATTTTGACCATTACTTTACTAGCGTGTGAGATGAGTGCAATTGTGCGGTAGTTTGAGCATTCTTTGGCATTGCCTTTCTTTGGGATTGGAATGAAAACTGACCTTTTCCAGTCCTGTGGCCACTGCTGAGTTTTCCAAATTTGCTGGCATATTGAGTGCAACACTTTCACAGCATCATCTTTCAGAATTTGGAATAGCTCAACTGGAATTCTATCACCTCCGCTAGCTTTGTTCGTAGTGATGCTTTCTAAGGCCCACTTGACTTCACATTCCAGGATGTCTGGCTCTAGGCCAGCGATCACACCATCGTGATTATCTGGGTCGTAAAGATCTTTTTTATACAGTTCTTCTGTGTATTCTTGCCATCTCTTCTTAATATCTTCTGCTTCTGTTAGGTCCATACCATTTCTGTCCTTTATCGAGCCCATCTTTGCATGAAATATTCCTTTGGTATCTCTGATTTTCTTGAAGAGATCTCTCGTCTTTCCCATTCTGTTGTTTTCCTCTATTTCTTTGCATTGATCGCTGAAGAAGGCTTTCTTATCTCTTCTTGCTATTCTTTGGAACTCTGCATTCAGATGTTTATATCTTCCCTTTTCTCCTTTGCTTTTCACTTCTCTTCTTTTCCCAGCTATTTGCAAGGCCTCCCCAGACAGCCATTTTGCTATTTTGCATTTCTTTTCCATGGGGATGGTCTTGATCCCTTTCTCCTGTACAATGTCATGAACCTCATTCCATAGTTCATCAGGCACTCTATCTATCAGATCTAGGCCCTTAAATCTATTTCTCACTTCCACTGTATAATCATAAGGGATTTTATTTAGGTCATACCTGAATGGTCTAGTGGTTTTCCCTACTTTCTTCAATTTAAGTCTGAATTTGGCAATAAGGAGTTCATGGTCTGAGCCACAGTCAGCTCCTGGTCTTGTTTTTGCTGACTGTATAGAGCTTCTCCATCTTTGGCTGCAAAGAATATAATCAATCTGATTTCGGTGTTGACCATCTGGTGATGTCCATGTATAGAGTCTTCTCTTGTGTTGTTGGAAGAGGGTGTTTGTTATGACCAGTGCATTTTCTTGGCAAAACTCTATTAGTTTTTGCCCTGCTTCATTCCATATTCCAAGGCCAAATTAGCCTGTTAGTCCAGGTGTTTCTTGACTACCTACTTTTGCATTCCAGTCCCCTATAATGAAAAGAACATCTTTTTTGGGTGTTAGTTCTAAAAGGTCTTGTAGGTCTTCATAGAACCGTTCAACTTCAGCTTCTTCAGCGTTACTGGTTGGGGCATAGACTTGGATTACTGTGAAAAGCTAGTTAGTTTTGCCAATAACCAAGTGTTTAAGATGACAGCACACAGGCCAAATATGACCAATAGATACCATTTGTTGACCTGTATATTTTGTTCCTGTTGTTGTGCCTTTAAACATTGAACATGAATGGCTAAAATGAACTCTTGCTCCTTTCTGTATAACCTTGTCCTGACATTTTTCCAATATGTAGATACTGGAGGTAGTCCTTGCCTAGACTGATGACATCTTTAAGTTACCAACCAATCCCCTGGGCAGACTTGAGGTTTTGACCCCTGGTGTATAATTTACAAAATCACCCTTCAATTCTAGCATTCTTCTCTGATGATTTCTAACTATACCTCATTTTTTTTCACTTTACTAGTGAAAGCATAGGTTTTTCCACAAGAATTTTAATTGATCTTCGGTGAGTGATATAAAACTATATGAAACTTTGGGAGGAAATAAGTTTCTCAGTAAAGGTGTAGAATTACATTGTATATGATTCACGTTTAGTCCAGATTGTTGATCTGTTTCACAATGGCTTAGAAATTTGGAATGTTAGGGAACCTGATATGAAAAACTGACTCATTAGAAAAGACCCTAATGCTGGGAAAGACTAAAGGAGGAAGGAAAAGGGGATGACAGAGGATGATGAGATCGTTGGATGGCATCACCGACTCAATGGACATGAGTTTGAGTAAGCTCCAGGAGTTGGTGATGGACAGGGAAGCCTGGTGTGCTGCAGTCCATGGGGTTGCAAAGAGTCAGACATGACTGAGCAACTGAACTGAACTGAGCTAAAGAAATTTGGGACTCATTAAATGAAATTTCCCAGTCAAAACTGGGAAATGACTTGATTTTAGCAAAACAAACCTATCACCACTAGATAGGACTTACCCCAGAGAACACACTAAATCTGTGGACATTCAGAGTGGGCTTTCTAAAAAGTAGAGCTGAAAAGTCTGAAGGAATGTAAAGTGCCCCAAGGAAAGTTCATTTTTATTCTGTAATGCATAGGAAATACAGTGCAATAAAAGCAGAATTGATTCAGAAAACAGCTGAAGATACTGAAACAGAATTAATCTTATTTACCTGACTTGTGCGAACTGGTAAAAGGCAAGGTGGGGTTAGAAGCCAGAACCTAAAAGGAAATGGAACAGTGATGTTAAGAATCTGTGACCATTCACATGTAATCACAGCAAGCTCCTAAGCGGCAAATCTCACTAATTAAGAATAACTGGGGTAATGGCCACTTGGAATTACTATGAAATCTTAAGTGTGGAGAATTATGAAGGAGATGTAGCAGTATTGTTTCAAGAGGAAAGACCAATAGTGAATGACTTTCTCAGGGTGGCAAGGTCCTGCTAGGGCTGCTAAGAGGTAGAATTATTCGAGGGCAGGGATGCTATTCAGGGTGTACCAATCACTGTAAAGCAGTTTGATGTTAAAAAGCTAAACCATCTCCTTCTATCTTATCTTTGCTGTTAATGCAACCATTTTTCTTCAGGAATGCTAGAAAACTTTGAGCCCAAGCTGTTTTCTGAAGAACACATTTCACAATATTGGTGACCAATCCTGACGCTGAGAAAGATGGAAGACAAAAGGAGAAGAGGGTAGCAGAGGGTGAGAAGGTTAGATAGCATCACCAGCTAACTCCGTGGACACAAATGTGAGCAAATTCTGGGAGACAGTGGACGACAGAAGGGCCTAGCGTGGTGCTACAGTCCATGGGGTCACGAAGAGTTGGACACAACTTAGCTGCTGAACAACAAAAACATCAACAAAAAATGATCTTAAAAGCTTTTGCTGTTACAAGTGAGGCAAGTCTGAAAAGTAAAACATACATATGTATGTATATTTATATAAGTGTGTGTGAGTGTGGGCACCTACATATGTAAAACTTAACCTTGCCATCTACTATATTGCTATAGCATATTTGATGGAATAAAATGAACTCTAGGAGGCAACTCTGATCTCCAATGTTTGTTTTGTGGTTTTTCTCCTTGGGTGATTTGGGACGCTCTATACACATTGACCAGGGTCTTTCCTCACTAATGCATTTTCTGATGACTCTTGAACTAATAAAGACTTCATTTGGAAGCTATGTTTTATCAGCATCTGGTCCTTAAATGTATGTTGAACAGGAGAACAGTATTCATGTCCAAACCTATTTCAACAGCAGCTCATAACCAAAAGTTATCTTAACGGAATTTTCAAGTCCAAAGCACTTGTTTAATTCCACGTCCGTCACTTTTAAGAGTGAGGTGCCTATAAAAGGACACACTAGTTCAGGAGGGTTGCAAGTGTCCTTATGTGTTTTGGCTGGGGTCACTCTACAGACGGCTTGCTCAGAGATCCTGGAAAAGAAGACAACCTGAAGAAGACTGCCTGGAGGAAGAAAGGAAGATGAGACAAGAAAGGAAAGAAAGACAAGAACTGACCTCAAGTACATTCCCAGTACCAGACCCTGAATGACGCACTTGACGTTTGTGATACGTGAAAGGTCACCTTTTCATTGAGACCTTGCTGACCACCCTGTTTAAAACTATATCTCCCCCTCTTTAGTTTCTCCCCTTGGCATTTATCACTTTGCACTATAAAATTTATATATTTTACTTTCTGTGTTCTACTAGAATGTAAGTAAGCTTCATGAGCGTAGGAATTTTGCCTACTCCTTTATCTCTGGTGCCCAGAATTTTGTCTGATAGGTAGTACATACTCAGCAAATCAATGTCAAATGAGTAATGAGTGAATACAGACATATATGGGTACAAGCTCATATTTTGAGTGTCAGTGAACTCAGCAAGGCTGGATTTTCTTTGAATCTCAGTTTCTTAATCCTTGAAACACAGACAATGGTAGTTCCTTCCCCATAAGTCTATTGTAATGACAAAAAAGGTACATGCCAGGACAACCTCTGACATGGTCTCTAGCACACTGTAGGTGCTTCAAAATTGTTGGCGATGATTATCGATATTGTCTTTATCCCTAAACCATAAACTAGGGCAGAATAAATATCCAACAAATATACAAAATTCCACATCTATGTATTTTTCCCCATCTTTACTAAGAGCACTGACATAGAGCTAGAAAGAAACTTAGTGGTGAAGAAGCTACCTTACCCTTGCTCATGTTTTAGAAAACACTATCTTAGGATTGGAGAGTAGGGATGGCCTCTTAGACCCCATGAAGGGCAGTGTGTAGCAGCTGACTTGTCTGCCTCTGAGTTGTACACTTTGTAAATCAAAGGATATTTGGGTCTCAGGCTGTCCACTGTGTTAGCTTCCTGAGGCCTTAAACACACTTTAAAAGCAATTATTTTGCTTCTAGCTTTGGGAAGGAGGACATGAAGAGCAGCCTGGTGGAGGCAAAGCTCATATTTCAAGGCATGTCAGGGATGGAGATCGATGAAACACAGATAACAGTGGAAACGGATGTAAAACATAACCTCAGGTAGACTCATGACCAGGCCCACACACAGCCTTCAACCTACTTCAGAATTGAGAGGAAATGGAGCCACAACATTCAAAACAGGGACACAGTTTCAGAATGAAGGAAAGCTCAATAACACATAATCCCCAGGATTTCTGGAAAAAATGGTCATGTCTTGGCTTTGTGCTGCACTGAGGTTTTATGAACGTAAATGTTTCCAAATAATTGTTTATTTTCTTACTTCCTGTTCTTTGTATTTAATGTCTCTGTTAGAATTTACAGTAAAAGCTACTTTCTATAAGTCCTTATTCTATGCCTAAGTGCTTGTTGCAACAAACCCTTGAAACAGGAAGTATTGTATATGTGTCCATTTCACAGCAGGGGCTAAAAGAGGTTACATCACATGGTCATACACTTAGTAGGCAGTATAGTCAAAACTGGTACCTAGGTCTCTCTGGTTCCAGCTCCTCCACAACTAAACACTCTGCTCTAGACCATAACACCACAAACTAAATTTGGTTCCCAAGGATATTCTTGCAATCCCTTGTAGTTTTTCTTCATACCACTGAACTTAATTTGTAAATAAACATATAAACATGTGATTAGTTGTCTAATACCTGCCTCAGTACTACACAAGATCTGTCAAATATGTAATTAAACATAAAGTGGACCTAAACTGAGATTTCAGATTAAGATCAAAATTTATTTAGTTTTTTAAAATAAATTAAAAGCACCCCAAACTCTTCTACTTAGTGATTTTTGCCTTCTCAAAATAAAATCAGTTTGTAAGAGTTTCTAATAATTCTTTGCATAGTTATTCCACAATAACATGGGAAATTCAAACAGCTGTGCAATTTATCCATTTATTATGTATTGTTTGACTCTTCCACTAAACAGCTGCCAGTATATATCTATCATGTACCCTTTTACCTCTTTTTATTTCCAGTTCTTAGTAGGCACTAAACTATTATTTGTGGAACAAACCAAACAAAAATACTGTTGATGGACTTAACACAAATCCTATCAAAATACCCATGACTTTTCACAGAAAAGTGAAAAGTCATACTAAAATTTTTATGGAACCAAAAAGATCACATATAGCTAAAGTCATCTTGAGAAAAAAAGAACAAAGCTGGAGGTGTCATGCTCCCTGACTTCAGACTATACTACTACTACTAAGTCACTTCAGTCGTGTCCGACTCTGTGAGACCCCATAGACGGCAGCCCACCAGGCTCCCCCATCCCTGGGATTCTCCAAGCAAGAACACTGGAGTGGGTTGCCATTTCCTTCTCCAATGCATGAAAGTGAAAAGTGAGAGTGAAGTCGCTCAGTCATATCTGACTCTTAGTGACCCCATGGACTGCAGCCCACCAGGCTCCTCCATCCATGGGATTTTCCAGGCAAAAGTACTGGAGTGGGGTGCCATTGCCTTCTCTGTCAGACTATACTACCAAGTATAGTAATCAAAACAGGATGGTACTGGCACAAAAGCAGACTTAAAGATCAGTGATACAGAACAGAAAGTCCAGAAATAAACCTAAGCCCATAGGTTCAATTAACCTAAGACAAAGAAGTAAAGAATGTACAAATAAAAGCAGACAGTTTCTTTAATAAATAGTGCTGGGAAAATTGAACAGTTATATGTAAAAGGATGAAATTAGAACATTTCCTCACAGCATATACAAAAATAAACTCAAAATGGATTAAAGACCTAAATGTAGGCCTGAAATCATAAAACTCTCAGAAGAGAATAAGGGCAGAACACCATGTGACATAAATGTAGCTATATTCCTGGGGTTCTGTCTCTTGAGGAAAAAGAAACAAAAGCAAAAATAAGCAAATGGAACCTACTAAACAAAGTTCCTAATTAAATGGAACTTAAAAGTTTTTGTACAGCAAAGGAAACCACCAACAAAATGAAAAACAACTTATAGAATGGGAAAAAATATTTGCAAATGATATGACTGATAAGAGGTTAATATTCAAAATATATACACAGTTCATATAACTCAGTATATAAAAAAATTTTTTTTAATGGGCAGATAAACTGAATAGACATTTTTCCAAAGAAAACATAGAGATGGCTAACAGGCACATAAATATATGTTCAACATTGCCAATTATCTGAGAAATGTAAATCAAAATCACAATGAGACAATGCCATACACATCCACCAGAATGGTTATCATCCAAAAAAAGCCTACAAATAACTAACAACTAACAAATGTCAACAAGAATGTGAAGAAAAGGGAATCCTAATATACTGTTGGTGGGAGTATATCCATAAACTAGTGCAGCCATTATGGAAAGCAACATAGAGTTTCCTCAAAAAACTAAAATTAGAATTACCAGATAATTCAGCAATTTCACTGCTGGATACATATTCAAAGAAAACAGGAACGCTAATCTGAAAAGGTGAATGTACTCCGATGTTCACAGAAGCATTAGTTACAATAACCAGGAGATGGAAGCAACCTAAGTGTCCGTCAACGCATGAATGGATCAAGAAAAGGTGGTATAGAGTTACAGTGGAATATTACTCAGCCTTAAAAAATGAAATGCTGCAGCATTTATCCTTAGTGAAATAAATCAAAGAAAGACAAATACTGTTACACACGTGGAATCTAGAAACTAAAACAAATGAATATACTGAATAAAAAACAAAACAGAAATAGATTCACAGATATAGAAAACAAGCTAGTGGTTACTAGTGGGGAGAAGGAAAAGGGGAGGGCCAAGGGTATGTGTTTAAGCAGTACAAACTGCTATGTATAAAATAAATAAATAACAAGGATATATTATACAACACAGAGAATATAGCTATGACTTTATAATAACTTTAAAAGGAGTATAATCTATAAAAATATTGAATCATCTTTCAGGTCATATACCTGAAACTAATATAATAAGTCAACTAACTATATTTCAGTTAAAAGGAAATACTACCAACAAGTTGTTGATATTTTAATGAAAGTAAAAATGTATCTTTATAACATATATATCTTTTCTGATTGGTATGAATTTAGAGATTTTTTCAGAACAAGTTACTTTGTGACTTTTTAACATTTAAGACACAACAGAATAATGTCAATTGATTCAAGGAAGAAACTCTGGTCATGAACCCAGGCTAAAGAGAAAAAGCCTAGCTGTTTTAGTTAGGTTTTCCCAAACAAAGTCGGGAGGTAAACCACAGCTTCTGACCACATATTTAAACATTCAAAAAAACTGGCTGAAATTGCTTACATGTAAACAGCAAGAGATTAATACTGTGCTTTTGATTTTAATGAGTTCTGTGAGATTTCACCACACAATAAGCTGAAATGATTGTTTTCAGAAATAAAGAGAAGTAATGTAAGAATTTATCATATCCTTCATTTATTCTTCTCTCAGAAATGAAAAAAAGACAAAACAAAACCCAAAACAGACAAAACAAACAAGAAGCAAAGAACAAAAGAAGCTGGAAGAAAGGATTGATGATGAAGTACAGGAATGGAGAAATGTGCTATGAAGCACGGAGAAAAGCATTCCAGCTAAATGAAAGGGAAATACTGAATGAAAGATGGGAATGCAGGGTAAGCATGAAGAAATGGTCAGAACTGGATACCAAGGCAGAGGAATTGAGCTCCCAGCTGGTGAGTCAAATGTTGAAATAATCCAATTTTAATTATACATGAGTCTCATCTTTGCTATTTGTTTAATTTTCTTCTCCTCTGCAAATACAGAGACAGCTGTTTCCCTTTTGACACAATTATCTTTGTTGAGAAGCTTTCGAAACTTCCCTTTGAAAGGTCTGCAGAACTTACAAGAAGCCTGAACACATTAAGTGACAGATCTTTTAGATTTCAGACAAGGAAAGCATTTTGCTCAAATCCTTGAATCTAAAGCCAGAGGGTCAGGGACGGTGGCATAAAACACTCTGAGATTCAATGTAGAATGAAAAGTGGAACTTATTTGATGCTGGGAGTCAACAACTTGACCATGAGCTTAATTACACTATGAGTGGAAAATTGAACCAAGGTGTCAACCCAGCAACCAATCAGATTGTCATTATGGGGAATTTGAACTAAGCTATTTAGAGTCTATAGTCAACTGGTGATGAACACTGGATCATAAAGTCAAACAGATTTAGGACTGGTGGTCAGGTAGGCCACGCTAACTGAGAGACAGAAACAGAAAACTGAGGACCTCAGTCAGGAAAGAGAAAAAATTAAAAGACACAAAACCAGGGTTTCCCAGGTGGCGCTAGCGCTAAAGAACCCGTCTGCCAATGTAAGACATAAGAGACGTGGGTTCGATTCCTGGGTTGGGAAGATTCCCCTGGAGGAGGGCATGGCAATCCACTCCAGTATTCTTGCCTGGAAATCCTAAGGACAGAGGAGCCTGGTGGGCTACTGTCCACAGGGTTGCAAAGAGCCAGACACGACTGAAGCAACTTAGCATTCAAACTGAAAGGAAGAAAAAGACAGAATGGGTAGCCCCAGAGAGAAGTATCTTCCTTTCTTATCAACTTGCCGCCTCCAGTCTCATGAAGACTCAGTATCCAAATTCATGACAAAGGTACAACGGTCAATTTTATTGAGCACATATTCTTGCCTGGAGAATCTCAGGGACGGCGGAGCCTGGTGGGCTGCCATCTCTTGGGTCGCACAGAGTCGGACACGACTGAAGCAACTCAGCAGAAGCAGCAGCATACAAGACATTATACATACATACATACATACGATGTTTCATTACATCCTCAAACAACCCTAGGAAGAACTGTTATTGTTCCCATTTTATGGATGACAGAGTGAAGCTGAGAGACATAGTGATTTGCCTCATGATGTAAATGGTAGTAAAGTTCATTTCTGATTCTAAGGCTCTCACTGTTAAGCCCAACTGTACACTTCTTGTTGTATCCTTAAATTACCTTCTTTACTTGAACGAACTTGAGAGTATCTTTTTATAGAAGCCAGTCATCCCTCCTTAAGACAGAAATGAACAAGTTCAAGATGTTGGGCCAGGAGGGAGCCCTCACTAGAGGCTGAGGGTGTGACACAGAGACACTTCTGTGGCTTAAAAGCCCATGATCAAGTAGAAACATTAAAAAAGATCAGTGGTGACCAGGGGCTGGGATGGGAAGATGAATAGATGGCATGCAGAGGTCAGAGAAACTACCCTGTAACTATGACAATGGTGGATTGGTGTCATTTTACATTTATCATTATACATCTGTTCAAACCAATAAAATGTACACCATCAAAGGTGATTCCTTTTGCCATGAACTCAAAATTGCTCTAAAAAATAAAGCTCACTGATGCAAAAAATCCTTTTGGGTATAAAGATTCAGCTTTTAATATTTTTTCTACTTCCCTTTCCTCCTTTCTAAATTTTTACATTCAGCAAGTTGATTGGTATAAACCACATTTCTTGCTAAATTTGATGTTCCATTGTTCTCTCCAAATTGTGTTCTGACCCATGAAAGAAGATATTAAGTAGTTTAATTTTTTTTTAAACTGAGTGGGAGAAAGACAGGGAGAGGGGATACTTTCAGTAAGAAAGCAAACAAGGCTGAGGAAGTCAGATGCTTGTGTTTACTACCAAGTAGATGTCAGAGGACATTTACATTTGCCAGATTCTTTGTGTGTGTAGCTTTAAAGCTGTCCAGCTGCATCAGATGGACACAGCATGACTACGGTCATACTCTGCTCTGCCTCTCACTTCTGCACATCAGATTGCCTGCATATAAATGAAAGCCAGGATGCTCATTTAAATGCAGTACTGGATGTGCTTTGTGAACAAGCTATCTAAAGAAATACTCCTTTCCACACACTGGATTTTCCACCTCTTTTGTTTGGCTATGTAGGATTTCTGTTGTAGAAGAATGAAGAGAAATCCGAAGGAAGCTCAATATAGGGGAAATGGTATCTATCTGATCTGGGCCTGGAGTGCCCATTGGCTAGTCATGTGACTTTGAGCCAGACATGAGTCTGATGAAACGTGAGACCTGCTTGATGAAACTGAAAATCACATTATTCACATCACAGGGTAAGGTAATAATGAGACTGTCACTGGGATAGAGTGTCTTGAACGTATTGGATGATTGTTAGCAATAGTTTCAAGTAAGAGCCTTAAACCCCACCTTATTTAAAGGAACAAATGTAGGGATGTACTGTGCACACAGCACTTGCTTTCTTAAGTTATTATGATCTCACAGTCACTCTTGGGTCTTTGCATTCACACAATAACAGAGGTTCTGGACAAGATCTCAAGATGACTGCAGTGCAAAGTACTACCCACTGTCTCCCTGTCTCAGGATCCTCAGCCTCAGGCTCTGTGTGGACATGGAGCAGGTTCACCCAGAAAAGGGGAGGAGGATGGGCTGCAGGCATTACAGGGGTCCCAGAGGACACATGAGGGTGCTGAATGGGGCCATTTCTACCCCCTTAACTGAGTTGAAATGATGGGTTCCTTGATCTAGTCAACATTCTTTTGTTTGTCACATCACAGGCACGTTTTTCATAACCTATTTTGGTACACATATACATTTATATGAAAAACATGTTTTGTAAAAGAATAAGTCCTCAACAAATGAGCCTTTCAGCAGAGAATATATAGTATTCAATGTCTTCCTTCCTCCTAATAGGTGGACAGCCTATTTCTAAGAAGGGACACCCAACTTGAGAACAATGGCTGCAATTTTTGCTCATCAGCTTCTCATGAAAGGAAACACAGTCACAGAACCAAGCTAAGGTGCCTCAAAGCAAGGTAGAGAATTTTCTGGAATCAGGGAGTTATGGGTCCTTGGAGCTCAGGAACAAATGTCAGAAGTCACATACAAAGGGTTGACTGAGATCACCCACAAACTAGAAGCACTATGTCAGAATACAGGTGTAGTGACAAGGTGTTAAGAAAGAAAAAGAACCTTTCAGACCATGTGGGGAAGAATGAAAAAAAAAAAAAAATTGTCATCAAGTTTCAGCGAAGGGTGCAAAGAGATCCAGCACGAGAACCCATCATTAGCAGTGAGGAAAGGAATCAGCTGAGGCTGTATTATCTTGTGGTGTGGCCACAAGAATAAACAAATAAATAAAATAAGAAATTGGAAGAAAATGACAACGACTCCTGTTTAAATACTCCATGGGCAGATAACACTGCTTTGAAAAGACATTTTCAAGGGCTAAAAGACGTAAAGTGGAGACAAGATAAAGTTCACCAGCTGATGAATCTTTCCAAAATATTAGCTCACCTTTCTTTAGGCAAAACAATAAACAACAACTAAAAAGGACACCCATAACCCTCTGTGAAGGTTTTTGAAACGTCTAGTTTTCCAAGTTTTTCTTTTAGGTTGAATTTTTAAAATAAAAGTTATTCAAGGTCATTCCAGGTGTTTAAGCAGAGAAACCCAAAGATGAATGAAGGATATCATGGTGAAGACGAATGTCTGCAGCCCCACCAAGAGCCTACCCAACACGGCTGACACTTGTAGCAACATGCTATTAAAAGCTGCCACTGCAGAGAAATGGAGAAAACCCAGTGCATCACATGGCACTTGGTGCCTGGGGGAGAGATTATAAATGGAAATATGAGACCTAAGGAGAGATGAGGATAAAAAGAGACAAAAGACTAGGGAGACTGGAGAATTTATCATCCAAACAAGGCTGGGACTATTTGGGGAGTAAACATGGGCACCGTTAATAATAACATAGCATGTAAACTGGACTGCCTTGGGCAACCCGGGACATATAGATTCTCTACCAAAAGCCAACATGCTTTGGCTTCATGTAGGCCCTGATCAGGAGGAGGAAACGACAACCCACTCTGGTATTCTTGCCTGGAGCATTCCATGGACAGAGGAGCCTGGTGGGCTACAGTCCATGGGGTTGCAAAGAGTTGGACACAACTGAGTGACTAATACACATACACACAGGCCCTAGTCAAGCCATCGAAGCTAAGATTAGGGCTCTGGTGACAACCGCCCTGATTCAAACACTCACACTGCTGCTTACTGACTGACTGCTGCCCACTGACTGTGGGCAGGTTGTGGTTGTTTAAACTCTCCTGAGTTTTCCCCACTTGAAATGTTAGTATCTGCCTCACAGAGTTGCTGGAGTGATGAAAGGAGTTCATTTTTAAAATCTGAGTACAGTGCCTGGCATCTAGTAGTCAGTCAAGAACAACAACAATATTATCATCATCATGATAAGTTTAGTAGGTGCTGTCATACATGTATACATATTATGACTGGAATCCTAAGAAGTATTTAATGCAAATGGCTGAGAGGAGTATAGCTGAAGAGATGGGAAAAAGAAAGACATTAATTTTCCTAGAAAAAAAATGTGTCATAACACTTCATGGAATATGACAAGCAAAAATATCAGTTCCAATCTTGCTAGTTTTTTTTTTTTAATGATGTGGCTACCTAAATAAATATGAAGTTAAGTTACTGATACAAAACTTACAGTTATCATGTTTATAAATGTAATAGTACCACAATCCAGATTACTGTGGGAAAAGCTAAACTCTAGGAAAAACAAATTTCTCTTCCTTGTAGAAACAGCATCTCAACTTAAGTGCGCTACCATTTTATTTATTTATTTATGAGGGGCTTCCCAGGTAGCTCAGTTAGTCAAGAATCCGCCTACAATGCAGGAGACCCAGGTTCAGTCCCTGGGTTGGAAAGATCCCTTGGAGGAGGAAATGGCAACCTACTCCAGTATTCTTGCCTAGAGAATCCCATGGAGAGAGGAGCCTGGCGGGTTACAGTCCATGGGGTCACAAGAGTTGGACACGACTTAGCAACTAAACCACCACTACCATTTTATTTAAACAGGAAACTCTAAATGATGAGGTAATCCTTTAACTGGTTACCCATGAAATACATGAAATTTCTAGGTTTCATTTCAAAACCTGTTTTCTCTCCCACAGTTTTGATCCTTTTATCTTCTTCAATTTATGAGCATTCACTCTGATAACGCTAGTTAAAATTCAACCCTGATGAAGCGTAGCATTTATGAAGCAATTTTTGTGTGCCAAATGGAATGCTAAATGCTTTATGTACATTATTTCAATTAATCTTTGAATGAATCTAGGATATGTTGGGACCATATCACCCCCAATTTACAGGGCAAGCACTGAGGCTCAAAAGAGATTGCGTAAGTCACTCTAAATCACTAAAGTAGGAATCAGACATAATTCAGTCTTAAACCAGAATCAGGCTCCCAAGCCCTCCTATAGTAACAATTATACTGCTAGCTCCAGCTTTGGTGTGACAACGCACTGACCATGAACAACACCAGACAGACCTACCCAACTTTTATCTATTTTTTTCCCTTGAGCAGTGTTTCTCAAATCACAGACTTTTCTGTCTCCCCAACTTTGTTAACACCCTCACGCAACACCCCTCTGTCCTCAAATCTAACTGTACAAGATTTTACCTAAAATCTGTTGTTCCCTCTACCAATAATTCTCCTGTCTTACAGAATATTCTCTCCCGGCCTACAGAAAGGAGGTATCTGTTTGATTTTAATCACTCTCCTTACAATCTCAGCTTAAGGGGATACAGGTAAAAACAAGAAAAGGAGTCAGCTGAAAAGTTCTTGGCTCCAAATTAAAAACAATTCTGGACGCTCCATATCTGAAAAACGTGCAAATGATTCCTGGGAGGGACTTGGAAAAGAGCTTGCTTCTTACAGTAATACATCAACTGTCAGCTTTTTAACATCGGAGGTTTAAAGATACACGCTGTTCTTGTTACGGAAGGCATGTTCTTGGGGGTACTTCCACAGCCATCTATGACTACTTCAAAATCCACTGCAAATTTCATCTATGTTTGAAATCCAGCATTTATGTGCTTTTTAGGAGGCATATAAAATGATCTTAAATGAGATAATATGTGTTAAAAACCCAGTGAAAAGTTAAAAGCTGCTTATAAATGCAAGTATTGTTATTACTGGAAGAACATTTGTTATGTAATGCATGTCAATCTCTTATCCAGCATCCTCCTGGAGAAATGGGTTATGCCTTTCAAATTCTTCCCGTAAATCTGACTTTAAATGAAACACGGACAGACGTGATTTTCGTATCTCTTGTTTCCATTTTCTGGGTGTTGACACACTTCAAATCAGTGAGTGAATCCATAAGGCTCTCAAATGCACTGGTGTGGTCTGCTCGGCCCAGACACTGTCCCCAGTTTTATGCGATACATCTGACTAGGACAAGACATACAGAAAATAACCCTTTATTATTATCTGCACAACCTTTTCAGTCAGCTCCCACTAATTCAAACATTTCAATTATTCAACCTAATCTGTGCTGAAGTTTTTCTCTCAGCTCTCTGATGAAGCTAATCATAAGGTGAATGAAAGTATCAATAAAATAAGAGTTCAGAGGAGAAAGTTTAAAAGATATTTTTTTAAGTTGTGAATACTTCCTGATGCAAAAATCAAGAAAAATAATGATTATATAGCAGCAATCACATGTTGCCTAAACTTTTAAACCTCTTGAAAAGAATGTCCAGTGTTTGCCCACAGGTTCACAATATACAAGTTTAGTTCCTCAGTCTGCCTTCAAATAATATTATACTGCTTCACATGGCAGGTAAGATAGCATTTAAATTGCTTTCCTTACATAACACGTGGAAGTGAAAATACAGTTGGATGTGTTATGCTCTACACTTCAATCTCTTGCATGATGAATGACCATTCACTTTTCCTCCCTTTACTGTTAGATTCTGGGTTCCATTTCTTCAATTTGGTTGATGGTTCCAAGGGTGAATATACATATAAAAATTCATTGTGTACTTTATTATAGGTATGTTATAACCCAATGTTTAAAATGTGATGCCCACTCTAAGTCTTCATCATTGCTGTTCCAGAAGGCAGTACCACATTAAAGAAAATGTGGATGGAGCATATTCTGGAGGCTGTCTGGGCTTCCTGTGTCAACACTCAGAGCTCAAAGGGCTGGAGTCTTTGTGGAGCAGTTATCATCTCTCTGCTCTAATCCTAAAAGGCTTTTCCATCCCAACCAGCCAGCTTACAGATGCTGTCTGTTGCTCAAAAATGCCAGAATCGCATCAAAAAGAGGTATATTAACCAATGAAATAGTATCTTACAACTGACATTGCAGCTGGAGAATGGTGGTGGATGTTTTGTATTCCAGTCAGGTATAAAGAATGCCACCTTAATAATGATGGGAAATCCCAGCAAACTGAGAATAGCCCACACGCACTTATTAGTCCAGCATTTACCGCATGCTCATTATCTGTCAAACTTTGTGCAGGAGAGCAGTTGAAACACCTAAGAGCTCACTGTAGTTGCAGATACACAAGCAATTACAATCCAGCAACATGGTGAGTGTACGATAAATGGAATTATAGAATATCATTCCAGGGTAGAATTGGAAGGCTCTCCCCCAGGTGGAGAAGATTAAAAGGCAATGATATGGATGTCTTTTTGGAGGATATTAAACATGATCATTAAAAAGAGTCTATCAGGATTTCCCTGATGGCCCAGTGGTTAAGACTCCATGGTTCTATTGCAGGGGTCACAGGCTTGATCCCTGGTCAGGGAAGTTCTACATGGTGTGGCAAAAAAAAAAAAGTCCATCAATCTAGTGCCAGAATTATTAATTCTCACCTCTCCCCCATTTCAGGAGAAGACAATGGCAACCCACTCCAGTACTCTTGCCTGGAAAATCCCATGGATGGAGGAGCCTGGTAGGCTGCAGTCCATGGGGTCACGAAGAGTCAGACACAACTGAACGACTTTACTTTCACTTTTCACTTTCATGCATTGGAGAAGGAAATGGCAACCCACTCCGGTGTTCTTGCCTTGAGAATTCCAGGGACAGGGGAGCCTGGTGGGTTGCCGTCTATGGGGTCGCACAGAGTCAGACATGACTGAAGCGACTTAGCAGCAGCAGCAGTTCTCCCATTTCAAACATATTTCTCCCTTATTGAGCCTAATTACACCATTATTCTTTTAGTTGCTAAATTAAAAAGTCTAGGAGTCCTAGGAAAAGGCAGAAAGAATTCTTTAGGATTGGTAGAAATATTAAATATTCCTATATTGTGGTTTGTTCACAGGTGTATACATCTGTCTACTTGCATCCAGTTGAGCACTTTAAAATGGTAAAGTTTAATCAATAAAGTTGATTGAAAATCTAGAAGTTATCCTTGATTAATCTTTTTTCTCAACTCAAACTTCTAAGTGCATCTTATGAGACCAGCCCAATCCATCCACTCCTCTCCATTGCCACCACTTTTGGCTAAGTCACCAGTCCATGTAGCCTGGATGACTCTTGAGTGGTCTTTGCCTCTATTCTTTTCTCCATGTCTGTTAATAATGGTTAATGATGTAAATCCAGTTGGTCATCCTATGCCTTTACTTAAAACTTTCAAAGGTATGGAGATTCCTTTAAAAAAAAAAAAAAAGTAGAAATAAAACTACCATATGACCCAGAAATCCCACTATTGGGCATATACTCTGAGAAAACCATAACTGAAAAAAAATCACATGTACCCCAATGTTCATCACAGCACTGTTTACAATAGCTAGGACATGGAAGCAACCTAGATGTCCATCGACAGATGAATTGATAGACTGTGGTACATACACACAATGGAATATTACTCAACCATAAAAAGGAACACGTTTGACTCAGTTCTAATAAGGTAGATGAATCTAAAGCCTATTATACAGAGTGAAATGTCAGAAAGAGAAAACAAATATTGCGTGTTAATGCACATATATGGAATCTAGAAAGATGGTACTGATGAACCTATCTGCAGGGCAGCAGTGGAGACACAGACACAGAGAAAGTACTTGTAGACATGGGGCAGGGAGGAAAGGGTGGGACGGATCAAGAGATCAGCATCGAAACATGTACATTACCACGCGTAAACTTAGATAGCCAGTGGAAATCTTCTGTATGACACAGGGAGCTCAAATCTAGTGCTCTGTGACAACCAAGAGGGGTGGGATGGGATGGGAGGTAGAAGGGAGGTTCAAGAGGGAGGGAACATACATATACCTATGACTGATCCATGTTGATATATGGCAGAAACCAACACAATATGGTAAAGCAGCTATTCTCCAATTTAAAATAAATTAAAAAATTTTCAAAGAGCTTCAAATCATACTTAGAAAAAAATAAAGAGACATTTCTTCCAAGGCCTTTAAGGTGTTACATCAACTGTAAAACTTTTTGGTTTCTGTATTCTTTTACACTCCTAAAAATTAACAAAAATGCAAAAAGCTGGGTTATACCTATCATGCTTACTGTATTCGAAATTAAAGCTGAAATATTGTTACGCCTCTTTTATTTTTTGTGATTACAATGTATTTTTATTTAATTAACTAATTTATTTTTTATTGAGGAGCTAAAGCAGAGACATTACTTTGCCAACAAAGGTCCGTCTAGTCAAGGCTATGGTTTTTCCAGTGATCATGTATGGATGAGAGAGTTGGACTGTGAAGAAAGCTGAGCACCGAAGAATTGATGCTTTTGAACTGTGGTGTTGGAGAAGACTCTTGAGAGTCCCTTGGACTGCAAGGAGATCCAACCAGTCCATCCTAAAGGAGAGCAGTCCTGGGTGTTCATTGGAAGGACTGATGCTGAAGCTGAAACTCCAGTACTTTGGCCACCTCACGCCAAAGAGCTGACTCATTGGAAAAGATCCTGATGCTGGGAGGGATTGGGGGCAGGAGAAGAAGGGGATGACAGAGGATGAGATGGCTGGATGGCATCTCTGACTCGATGGACGGGAGTTTGAGTGAACTCTGGGAGATGGTGATGGACAGGGAGGCCTGGTGTGCTGCGATTCATGGGATCGCAAAGAGTCGGACACGACTGAGTGACTGAACTGGACTGAACTGAGGCCTCTTTTAGTATAACTATTAGTGGTTGCTCTAGAATTTACTCTATCTTTAATCAATCTACTTTCAAATAATATTATACTCTTTTGCATTATGTATAAGAAACAAAACAGTAGTCTTGCTTTTTCTGTCCTCTACTTTTTTAATTATTTTATACGTTTTATTTACATATGTTGTAAATATACTACTACTTGCTTTAGACAAATATTAATACTTAGAAAAGTAAGTTATCTTTTAGAGCAAAGTGAAAAATAAAAAGCGTGAATTTTATATCTACTTTCATTAATGCCATTTCCAGTGCTCTTTACTTCTTCATATAGATCCAAGTTTTTATTGTATTATATTATTCTGCCTGAAGGAATTCCTTTAACATTTTTAATAAAAAAGATCTGATAGTAAAGAATCACTCAGTTTTTATTGGTCTGAAAAAGCCTCTACTTCTCTTTCATTTTTGAAAGATTTTTTTGGGGGGTATATAAATCTGCATTGACTTTTTTTGCCATGCTTTAAAAATGTCACTCTCCTGTCTTCTGGTTTGCCATGCTTTAAAAATGTCACTCTCTTGTCTTCCAGTTTAAAGAGTTTGGAAAAAGTGTCTCCTGTAATTTTCAGCTTTGTTCTTGTTTATGTAATGTCCCTTTTTCTCATACTGCCTTCAAGGTTTTATCTTTGTTTTTCAGAAGTTTGAGTATATGGTGTCCAGGTTTCTGGATTTGGTTTTGTTCTTTTGTTTTAAATCTGTAGTAGTCTCCAAGCTTCTCAGATCTGTGGCTTGGAATCTTTCATTAATGTTAGAAAATTCTCAGCCAGTTTTTCAAACATTGCTTCTGTCCTATTCTTTATCTCTTCTTTTCCTAGGATTCTAATCACATGTGTGTAGAATCATCTGATATTGTTCCACAGGTCTTGAATGCTCAGATCTCTTTTCCAAAAATTATTTTTTCCATTTGTGTTTCATACTGAGCAATTTCTACTGGCCTACTTTTAATTCCACTGATTCTTTTCTCAGCCAGATTAAGTCTACTTATAAGCTTCTCAGTGACATTTTTTTTAATCTCTGTTTTTCACGTACAGCATTTCTGTTTGATCATTTTCTGTTATTTCCATCTCTCTGCTGAAGTTCATCATCTGATATTGTGTGTCATCTTCTGTTTTACTAGAACCTATAAGATACTCGTTCAATTAATTTTAAATCCTTTGTCCAATGGTTCCAGTTGAAGGATTTGGTTGGGCTTCACGCCTTTCCCACAGAAATTGTTGTTCCCTCCTCCAGGCCTGCACCACCAATAGAGGTTTACTCTGAATTCTTACCCCAACTTCAGTCTTTCTCCAAACACTCATCACCAAACACTATCCCACTTTGCTCACTGCAGTCAGCCAAGCTGGTCTTTGAATTCCATCACCCAGATCTCTGATGGCATATATTTTTGACCCTATTTTTCTGACACAAAACGCTCTTTTCAGGTCATTAAATGACTGACCTCTTGTTATTGTCTAAATTTTAGCTTGAAAGTACCTCCTCATAGAGGTCTTCCATGACCACCTTGATCTAAAGAACCCAAACACATGCACCCACTCCAAAGCATTAGAAAATCACTCCACACTACTTGTTTTCTTTTATTGAAAGTTACTTGGGTTTTCAATATATTTGTTTATCCTTTATTTTCTATCTTCGTCCAACTTTCAAACTTGTTTGCTACAATGTCTATAGTACCTAAGACAGCATCTGTTGTGTAGCAGCCCTTCAAAATGTGTGTGTAAAAAACAACGTCTTAGACTACTTTATCGGAGAAGGCAATTGCACCCCACTCCAGTACTCTTGCCTGAAAAATCCCATGGATGGAGGAGCCTGGTAGGCTGCAGTCCATAGGGTTACTAGGAGTCAGACACGACTGAGCGACTTCACTTTCACTTTTCACTTTCATGCATTGGAGAAGGAAATGGCAACCCTCTCCAATGATCTTGCCTGGAGAATCCCAGGGACGGGGAAACCTGGTGGGCTGCCGTCCATGGGGTCACACAGAGTCAGACACGACTGAAGCAACTCAGCAGCAGCAGCAGCAGCAGACTACTTTAATGACTGAACTGTATCAATCATTATCAAGCTAATTGTACATTAAAAAAAAAAAAAAGACTCCTAAGGGGTGATTTCACTGGCCATGGATACGTAGTATACAGTGCAAATGCTCTTTGAACTAAACTGGATTTTAATCTAGGCCCAGTTGAAATCACTTCAGAGACAGGCTCAGCCACCAGAGACATAGAAGCATAGCAGAATATCTAAAATGTGATTTTAACACATGATAAAGCAAGCCTGTTTCAACAGTGTGGGAGGTGCAATTCCCTGAACAGCCAACACTGGCTTTCCATATCACATTACCTGGCAAATCATTGTTTTCTTTTCAATAATCTTTGGCTTACCATCCTTAGGCAATGCGAAAAACTAAAGGGGAAACTTCCAGCCAGGAGGCTGATGGAAATCCCCTGTTTTCAATTCTACTCTACCTGGATCCCCAAAATGTTATCTCAACAAATAAAGATGTCAGGAGTTAATGGAGACTCCAGAACTAGGTAAAAACCCATGATTAAGTGCCTGAAAATCTCCTCGTATCTTTTTCCCTAATGGAAGACTGTGAAAATTGAGTGGGGTGGGGGCGGAGGGGGGAAACTCATGGTTTTATGTTGTTGTTAATTTTGGCGAGAAGTTAAATGCTGATAATTTGGAGTTTATTTTTTACAAATTAAATAGGTATTTTTAAAGAAAGAAATTTTACTCAACTCTCCTCATATTATTCACCACCTTCTCTTAAAATGTCTGATTTTAAATGTATGTGGTTGAATCTTTTCTCTAAGGCTTGATAAGGGCACATGCAGAAAATAAAAGAAAACAAGGGCAGTGATCCATGCCAGTTTTTAACAGTCTGCAAAGTCCATAGCTCAGTCCTAGACAAAGAGTTGGAGAATATGTTGGAGAATAGAAAATATGGGGCTAAAGTCATATTCATAGATATTTATATCTAATTAATTCAACATGCATTATCGAGACCCTTCCATGTGACAGATGCAATACTAGATAAATAATAGTAAGCACACAGATAAGTTTCTTCCTTAATAGGCTTCAGAGTCTAGGAAGAAAATGAAGATATAATTAAATATGTAAATTACTGCTGCTGCTATTGCTAAGTCGCTTCAGTTGTATCCGACTCCATGCGACCCCATAGATGGCAGCCCACCAGGCTCCTCCATCCCTGGGATTCTCCAGGCAAGAATACTAGAGTGGGCTGCCATTTCCTTCTCCAATGTAAATTACTACATAATGAAAAATGGAACATGTGATAAGGAAAATGAATAATTGGATATATAAGACTGAAAACTCAGAAGAGAGATTAATAATGGAGATGAAATGTGGGGCATAATCAACATACAGGTCTTTTCTTGATGCTGTGATGGACAACAGATTGCTAACCTAGGGTGACAGAATAAATACAAGATACAAGGAACCAAAGAACATTATGACTTAGAGTGTGGTTCTGAGGTAGAGAAACCAGAAAGTAAGGCTAATGAAAAGACATCGGGGAAAAGTCAGATAAGAGCCATACCACAGAAGGCAAGTTGGTGGTTCCAAGGAATAGTATCAGGTGATGTGGAGAGGCCCAATGAAATGAGTACCCAAAATGGATGCTGAATGAGCGACACGGAAGTCACTAGTGACCCAAATATGATCACTTTTATTGGTACAATAGAAGCAGAAACCAGATCAAAACAAGTTGAAGAAGAATGGGGACTGTCTGGACCAAGTTAATAGACTGAACATACATCTAATTCATGTTCTCACAAAAGTTCAGTAAAAAGCCATCAAAAAAAAAAAAAAGAAAGAAAGACACAGGACTACAAGGATGAGACAAGGAGGAGGAAAAAAGACAAAAGTAACAAAATTTTGGAAGCTTAAAAGCAGATGGATGAGTGGCAAATGGCTTAGCAGACTCAAGAAAGCTGAATCCAAGCTAGTCATGAGGAAATCTGAGCACAAGCCAATTTGTACCACAAAGTCCTCAACAGACACAGGAATTAGTAGCAGCCAGTAACTCGAGAACTAGGTGCTGGGGGAGTTTACCAAAATGAAAAGGACTTGATGAAAATTGTTTGAAAAACAGATTCCTCAATTCCTCCCCCATTTCACTCTGTTGCGTAACTGTCCCTCTTCTACCCCATAGAAGTCTAGGGGACTTTTTTACCTAAAGAAAGTAAAACAGAGAATCTCTGGATTAGTCAAGAAAGTGAATGACATACTGAAAACAAGGCAGATTAAATGATTATGTGAATATTCAACGCTGAATACAGAGATCCACTATCTCTCTTTTCCTGTGTGTGCTCAGTTTTGTCCGACTCTTTGTGGCTCCATGAACTATACCCTGACAGGCTCTTCTGCCCAAAGATTTTCCAGAGCATAAGTGATTGCATGAATATTCAGTGATGAATAGAGAGGCACCCTATCTCTCTTTTCCTACTTGGCTCCAAAATAACAAGGATTCAGAACCTATTCTTTGAGCCAGGAGATGGGAAAACACTTCCCTGGGGAACCTGATCAAATCCATGGAGAAGATGCTAAAGATACTTACTTTGAGGGTTTGTTCAAAAATGAGTCCAAAGTTGATAAGCCCCACCCATGTACTCAGGTCATTCCAACAGTTCCGTTCCCCTCTACTCTTAATCATGAGTATATGCTCAAGCATCATCAGACATGTGGAAGAAAGTCTCTAACATGGAAGACAGAAATTATTACAATACAAAGAGGAAAAAAAAAAAAAAACTTGGAGGAAACAAGCAGTACACAGACATAACTTCAAAATTACCAATGTGAATACCTTCCAAATAGTAAAAGAAAGATAATGCTCCCATAAGCAAAACAAGATTCTCTTGAAAATTAAATACATTAAAACAAATTGAAAAATTATGTAACCCAAGAATTGTAAGATAAAATTAAGGAAATCACTCAAAAAGAAAGCTAAATAAATAAATAAATGGGGAGAAAACAGAAGAGGAAAAGATAGACAAGAAAAAAAAGTTCGGAAAGTCTACCGTCCAAGAAATAAGGGTATGATAAACAAAGGAAAGAGAGGAGTAGAAATCATCAACAAAATGATGCAGTATTTCCTGAAGGACATTAGTCACCAGATTGAAAGGACCCACAGAGTGCCTAAAATAACAGATGAAAATAAACACATCAGTGAGGATAAAGATCAGTTCAGTTTAGTTCAGTCACTCAGGAGTGTCCGACTCTTTGTGACCCCATGGACTGCAGCATGCCAGGCCTCTCTGTCCATCATCAACTCCTGGATTTTACTTGAACTCATGTCCATTGAGTTAGTGATGCCATCCAACCATCTCATCCTCTATCATCCCCTTCTCCTCCCACCTTCAATCTTTTCCAGCATCAGGGTCTTTTCAAATGAGTCAGCTCTTCGCATCAGGTGGCCAAAGTATTGGAGTTTCAGCTTCAACATCAGTCCTTCCAATGAATATTCAGGACTGATTTCCTTTAGGATGGACTGGTTGGATCTCTTTGCAGTCCAAGACTCTCAAGAGTGTTCTCCAACACCACAGTTCAAAAGCATCAATTATTCAGCACTCAGATTTCTTTATAGTCCAACTCTCACATCCATACATGACTACTGGAAAAACCATAGCCTCAGCTAGAAGGACCTTTGTTGGCAAAGTAATGTCTCTGCTTTTTAATATGCTGTCTAGGTTGGTCATGACTTTTCTTCCAAGGAGCAAGTCTTTTAATTTCATGGCTGCAGTCACCATCTGCAGTTATCTTGGAGCCCAGAAAAATAAAGTCTGACACTGTTTCTACTGTTTCCCCATCTATTTGCCATGAAGTGATGGGACTGGATGCCATGATCTTTGTTTTCTGAATGTTGAACTTTAAGCCAAATTTTTCACTCTCCTCTTTTGCTTTCATCAAGAGGCTCTTTAGTTCTTCTTCACTTTCTGCCATAAGGGTGGTGTCATGTGCATATCTGAGGTTATTGATATTTCTCCCAGCAATCTTGATTCCAGCTTGTGCTTCTTCCAGCCCAGCGTTCTCATGATGTATGCTGCATATAAGTTAAATAAGCAGGGTGACAATATACAGCCTTGATGTACTCTTTTTCCTGTTTGGAACCAGGTTGTTATTCATGGATAAAGATAAGAGTCCCTAATTTTTCATAGAGAAATGAAAAAATAATATGTCAGAAACAAAAGATCAGAAATCAGAACAATTTTGAGGTTTTCAACACAGCCCTGGAAGCAAGGAAAATCATTTTCAACCTAAATCCCAAACTCAGCTAAGCTATGAGTCAAATATGAGGGTTGGAAGACCACATTTAAATACACATATCCTAAAAAATAGTACTGCCTCTCTAATCTTTCTTCAAAAGCTATCAAAGGATAAACCCCGTAAAAAATAAGAAACAAATCAAAAGAAGAGAAAGAAATGAATACAAAAAGCCCAATCACATGAGACAGATTGTCCTAGATTTTCCAGAAGACTGTGAGTCCAGATTGGATCAGTGTGACTGAGGAAACAGGAAATCTGAGCCTGCCATCACCATACCTGTTGTTGATTATTCCGATCCAAGGATAGAACATCTGAGATTCTTGACTGTACATGTGATGTGCATGTTATTTTTATTCTTTTAGCCATAAAGGCATTTTATACACTCTTCTTATGTGGAAGATACATTTGATAGTTTCAAAAATATTTTTTATCATAAAAAATGTTAAAAAGGGGAATTGAGAACTGGAATTATTATGGTGTGCTTATGAAGGAAAGCAAAGAAATGAGGTATAACCCTAGGAGAGGTGGACTCAAAGGAAAATTTTAGTACTGTAAGAGATCTGAACATGTTTTTATGCTGAAGCTTTATTTACAACAAAGAATTTGGAATGTCAGGAAGAGCTTGAGCACCAAACAGCCAAAACTCATTTGTAATATTACTGCTTCTAGGTCCATAACACAAATCTTCAACTGTAGCCATCTGTATGCAATTTACTTGAAAATATTTTAATAGGTCATGTAATATATAGGTGCATATGTATAAATTAAATCTAATATAGAATCTGGGGTCAGGTGATTAAATCTGAAGAATCCTAATCTGTTTAGTTAGCATTTAAAAGACAAACAGGAACCCATAATCTAGTAGTTCTACAGCAAACATTTCAAATAACTCCATAAAAATGTACAACAGCCAGATGTATGACAGAAATCAACACAATATTGTAAAGCAATTATACTCCAGTTAAAAATAGATAATTTTTTTTTAAAAAGGCCTAATAGTGGATCCATGAATGAGCAAAACAGATGTTGGAAGTAGTTTTTCCATTGGTCAAGTGAATGATACTCAAGACAGGTAGTTGATTTTAAATGCTATCCAGGACCTCTCAGCCTTACAAAGATGGGACCTAGGAATCTGGTGGGCCTAACAGCCTAGCAACTCTACTACAGTGCCATTCAGCCACAGGTAGGCCTACATCACAGCTGTGTCTGTGGCCCAGCACAACTACCTCAGTTAATCTCACCATCAGAGCATGGCCGTGTCTGTCTTAGAGCGACCCTTTCCCTCAAGGTATTGTTTAGAGAACTTAAAACAACAAGAACGGAGTTAGCCACAGGTTCACAGAAGAGAACTATGAATAAAGGTTCATACTTTGGGCAGAAACTTTTTTCAAGTCTTGCCCTCATTAATGACAAATGACTTGATAGAAAAATGTATATGCAGGGGAAGAGACATCCACTTCCCACCCTGCTTTTCTTGTCAGAGGCTACCAATACTTGCTGAATGATCTCAACAAATGTGAACCAACAAGGTAACTCCATTTATGACACTTGTCTGGCTTACATACTGGATACAACAGTGCTCAGATTCTACATTTTGGATTTAAGCCTTTCTTTTCCTGCCCCTTCCCCCACTCAAAATGCCTCCTGTTCTCTTGAACATCAAGTACAGTCATCTTACTACATTATCAAAACCATTCCAGAAAACTGAGTAACTCATAGTGTAAAACACTACTCATCGTAAAACACTTCTTAGCATCTCAACTGTAAGCTCCTAAATAGGAAGAATTTTGTTGCCCAATTTTCTTAGTAGTAATGACAATTATAATAATAAGAATCAATCTTTCTCTCTCCTGTGCTTACAATATGCCACTGTGTTTAATGGAATTAACACCTATAATCTTCACAGTAGGTCTAAGTATCAGATACCCTCAATGTGCACATTTTACAGAAAGGAAAACTGAGTCAGTGAACAGTTAAGATGTCCAGTAACACATCTGTTGTTCAAACAAAGCCATTTAGGGGTCTAGAATCCAAACTCTTAACCAGTATTATGAGACTTCTGACTTACAGAACTGTAAGATCATACATTTCTGCAGTTTTAAGACACTAACTTTGTCAACTGTTTGTTATATTAGCAATGTAAAACAAATACAATACTACTCCCATACACATTCAAACCATTCAAACCACAAGTACAATTCTTTGCATGTGTATCAGACATTTTTAAGAGTAAAGATAAGAATGAATATATATTTGTTGAACTTGCTACAACTATTCAAAAGGACTTAAGTCCTTACAAATGTAAATTCAAAGAAGAGACACGGGCACCAATCACAGAGACCAGAGACCATGATTCTGAACCTGGTTTTGTCCAGAAATGCCTGTGTGACTCAAGCAGATTTCTAATTTCTCTGGACCTTGGCTTCTATGTTGAAGAGTAAAGGAGTTGGACCAAGTCATCTTGAACTTCTCTCTGGCATTAGAAGGTCTTTTAAAATATATTTTCTTCCTTCCCATTTATTTGGATCAAATAATAATACACCCCAATATTTCCTCTGAGACAGCCAAAACATGTCATCATGAGCAGAACTAATAATCAGATTCATGATAAAATGCCCAAGAAAATATCTACATCTGACCTTAATGACCTTGGTCTAATATAAACCTGAGGTTTCCTCCTTCAACTTTAACTGATCCTGCTTAGTGGCTTGCCATTCATCACAGAAAGAGATCACACAAACCACAAGAGCATATTTCTGGAGTCTATGCATTTGTATAACCTCATTGTCTCTACAGAGTGTACAGATTCAGACTTTCTGACACCATCTTCTTCTCTGCTGAAAAATAATACATGTTTGCATAACACAAATGAAACTGGTCTTCTGGTGACCAGCTCAGTGGTTTACAGTTTCCAATAGAATATGCTTTTATGTATTATTTTTCTAACAGTACTGTTACTGTAAAATACAATGGGAGAGTATGCTGGGGGGAAGGGAGAGGATAGAAAAGTGATGAGAGAGAGGAAGTAGAGGCTACAGTTGAGGGCGCTCGAAGACGCCTGAAGCTATTTGGCCTGTGGTCCACAATGGACAGAAACATTTACATTTTTGTGGGTTGTGAAGCTCCAGCTAGAATACATTTGAAATAATGAAAAAACCATAAAAATGAGATGCATAGAACTTGGAAAAACAACCATTACATGCAGAAGACTGGAGACCTTGGGACCAACCTCTATTGCAAAGGTTTGGGAAAAGAACACAGTTTGAGCCCCATATATATCCCTCACAGTCAGAGTAGCCAGTGATAAGTGAGACATGCAGATAAGGGAAACCACTGCAAGTAACATGAAATTCTTTTCTCAGCAAACTATGGGATAACATCTGATTTGAGTGGTGGAAAACACAGTCACTTTTTTCTTCCTTTGAGTATGTTGATAAGAATATGAGAGGGGATAAAGAAAAGGAGAAAACTATTAAAAACACCAACACTGTTGGATGACTAGACAGAAAAGAGACATAGGATAACAGAGATTTTCAGACATGAATGCCTTTTGTACCAAAGGAAGAAAAAGTATAGGCTAGCAAGAAAAAGGAAATAAAAGTCAGGGGACAAGGAAGTAGGAGAAAATAAATAATGATAAAGAAGTTTGTGGAGAAAAAGAAGAATGGAAACAGAAAAGAGAGATGAGAAAGAGAAACAGAAGAGGTTGTCTAATGTGTATCCCTATCCTTCCAAGGGTACATCTTAGAAGTTAAGAACCAGTCTTTTAATGTCTAATCCATCACTACCTTCACTTTCTCCTCTTACCTACTTTCTGTCACACCACAATGGAAAAAAAAAAGCTGACTGAAGATACTTCCCAGGTTCTCCCTCACTTCCATGTTAAGAAGGATGCACAGCTTAATTTTCTTTCCCATCAAAACAGCAAAAAAATGGGGTTGCACGAAAGGTACGGTTATAAGATTGTTTACAACGGGCTCAGCCTAAGGAAATCAGAGTGCCTGAAGAAAAGCTAAGTGATGCTGGGCAATCAAAACACAGTTAATGAACCAATGTCCACAACAGAAGTGATTCTCTGAACTAGTCCAATCTTGCATTAAATGTTAACTACTCATCACTTAATGAAGGAAAGCTGAGAAGCAGAGACATTAAAAAAAAAAAGTTTATAAATGATGGTTTGAAAAATTCCCCTGACCTAAGCCTGGCATGCTGCAATCCATGGGGCTGCAGACTCGGACACAACCTAGTAACTGAACAACAACAAACCATGAGGATGTTAAAATTACTTGTCAAAAGTCAAAAGCTAGTATGTAATGGAGCAAAGATTGGATTAATATCCAGGTCCACATCAAAGTCTACATTTTCCAGTGTGTTCCTTTGATAGGCCTGCTGTAACAAAATACCATAAACTAGGCTTAGACAACAGAAAATATTTTTTTTTCCCTCTTGACCTAACCTCAGATCAAGACTGCAAATAAAAACTCAATGTACCTTTCCTATGATGTGAATCTGCTTCTACAATAAAATCCTTAGATTAACTGAACTCTGACTTCTCAAATTTTCCATTAAAAATGAGAAAACATCATCTACTGAAAACTGAAATTAGCTATACCTTCATATACTGTTGTATTTATATTTATGTTTTTACATTTATGTGCTTTGTTATCTCCTCCTCTTTTATAAAATTAGCTATACTAAAGTTTATCATGTAGAAACAAACTGATGTTTTCTATATCACTTAACTTTAAAGATAAGGAGTTTTGTTATTCATTTGGTTGGTGTTGCTTCTGGCTTGTTATTCATTACATTCTTAAATATTTTATCTTATAAAATTGCTTTCAATATTTTTTCTTCATGAGTATGCTACTTAGGTCTCCCAGATTATTTTTACATATAAGATTATACATAATTATTGTAAAACACATTTACAAATGACTAAATGGCAAAGCAAATATTTAAATATATATTTACAGATAAGCATATAGTCAAATTTACCTTATACATAAATTTTATCAGACTTGATGTTAAAAGGATGGCTATTTAAATGTCAAAATTCAGTTGTATCATTTATAATCTTAGGATAATACTGACAAGGATTGCTGCCTAGAAATACTAAATGAGCAAAATAAGCGGCAGATCAATATCCATAGTTTGATCTTAAAAAAAAAAACTGTAGATGTATGAGGTTATGATTGGTTTCTTACATTTTTAAAACAAAAAGCAAGTTTCACATTTGCTTATAAATAAATTTTTAAAACTGCTAATTATGAGTGATTCTGTTGAAATGAAACTGGTAAATAAGTGGTTAAAAAGCAACATACAAGTACTTTCCATCAGTGGCTCAGGGTCAAGAATGGGCATAGTTTTCAGGAATCAGCCAGGGCCCTCTATGATTTAGTGGCTGTTGTTTGATCAATGGCTGAAATGATAAAGTAGAGAGCTTGCTGATTACGTTTACGGATAAAGCTGTATTAACTAACTTTGGGAGCCGTGATTAAGATCCAAACCAGCCTGTCAGAAGTGAGCTATGGCCAAGGGTGGGATGTGAGCATAGTTGGGAGTGAAGAATGAATCTCTGAAGACTGTAAGGGTCAGACAAAACTACTTCAGTGCCACGGGATTCAGTGTGAACTAGAAGATGGATAAATGTCTGGAATAAATGGGGTTGCTCCAAGAAATGTGGATACTGCTCAGGCTTTTTAACTGTTAAAATAAGACAAGATTGAAAAAAAAAAAATAGGAGCCTTCAGGGCATGCTGATTGAAGATCATCAGGGAAAACATACACATTTACAGAATATGGTAACTGTATCAGGCCATGTGCTACAGTGGCAAGTAAAGCAGACACCATTAGTGTCTTGGTGGGGTGTACAGTCTAGCTACTTTCTTTACACCCAGGCCTTCTCTTCCTTGGTACCTAGCTTGACTGTTCTTTAAGGCCTTCCTATTCAGAGTGGTCCAGGAACCAGAAGCAACAGACTGTCCTGGAGCTGACTGGAAGTGCAGAATCTGAGGCCCCATCTCAGGCCCAGTGAGTCAGGATCCGCTTTTCGGACAGGTTCTGCAGGATTCTTTACTGTCTGAGCCTGACGGTAAAGAATCTGCCTGCAATGGCAGGAGACCCAGGTTCAATCCCCGGGTCAGGAAGATCCCCTGGAGAAGGGAATGGCAACATACTCCAGTAATTCTGCCTG
This sequence comes from Bos mutus, assembly GCF_027580195.1. Taxonomy (NCBI): domain Eukaryota; kingdom Metazoa; phylum Chordata; class Mammalia; order Artiodactyla; family Bovidae; genus Bos; species Bos mutus. The sequence goes on along the minus strand of NC_091638.1, from coordinate 36,575,558 downwards.
GAAAGTTCTGTGGACAGAGGAGCCTGGTGGGCTACAGTCCACAGGTTGCAAAGAGTCAGACACAACTCAGTGACTAACACATTCACACTTTACACCCCAGGGTTCATGTGAACATTCAAATATGAGAACCACGGGTGTAGGTTCTATCTGCCTCCATCCCCACCTCTACCCTACAACCCACTCTATTAAGGAGAAAGTCTTCCTACTTATTTTGCAGTGGATAGATGTGTGTGTGTTTGTGTGTGCATGCGCTCAGTTGTTCAGCTCTTTGCAACCCCATCAACTGTAGCCCTCCAGGCTCCTCTGTCCATGGGATTTGCCAGGCAGGAACACTGGAGTGTGTTGCCATTTCCTTCTCTGGGGAATCTGCCTGACCCAGGGGTCAAATCCATGTATCCTGCATCGGCGGGTAGATTCTTTACCACTGAGCCACCTAGAAAGGCTAATGGATAGAAAGGAAAACTGAGATAGGAGAAGCAGACATTCATCATGAGATAAATAAGCAGAGAGGGAAAGGCAAAGAGATTCAGACAGGGTGAGTTTGTGGGTGAACTTTAGGAAAATGTAGAGACACAAAAATGAAATGGAGGGCAATCACAGATAAATATATAGAAAGATGACAGATAAATATACAGAAAGATGAGAAAAGTCTTGCTGGACAATGTTAAATGGTTTTCCATCTGTCATTTTTTTAGGAACCCCACAAAAATTTAAAAATTTTTCTGCACTATCTTTAGGTGTCATTACTGCTGATTTTTTTTACATGAAACTGGATAAAAGGGGGCCACTAGAGATCATGAGAAACACTGGGCTGGAGGAAGCACAAGCTGGAATCAAGATTGCTGGGAGAAATATCAATAACCTCAGATAGGCAGATGACACCACCCTTATGGCAGAAAGTGAAGAAGAACTAAAGAGCCTCTTGATGAAATGAAAGAGGAGAATGAAAAAGTTGGCTTAAAGTTCAACATTCAGAAAACAAAGATCATGGCATCCGGTCCCATCACTTCATGGCAAACAGATGGGGAAACAGTAGAAACAGTGTAAGACTTTATTTTTCTGGGCTCCAAAATCACTGCAGATAGTGACTGCAGCCATGAAATTAAAAGACACTTACTCTTTGGGAGAAAAGTTATGACCAACCTAGACAGCATATTAAAAAGCAGAGATGTTATTCTGCCAACAAAGGTCCATCTAGTCAAGGCTATGGTTTTTCCAGTAGTCATGTATGGATGTGAGAGTTGGACTATAAAGAAAGCTGACTGCAGAAGAATTGATGCTTTTGAACTGTGGTGTTGGAGAAGACTCTTGAGAGTCCCTTGGACTGCAAGGAGATCCAACCAGTCCATCCTAAAGGAGATCAATCCTGGGTGTTCATTGGAAGGACTGATGTTGAAGCTGAAACTCCAATACTTTGTCCACCTGATGTAAAGAGCTGACTCATTGGAAAAGACCCTGATGCTGGGAAAGATTGAGGGAAGGAGGAGAAGGGGACAACAGAGGATGAGATGGTTGGATGGCATCACCGACTCAGTGAACATGGGTTTGGGTGGACTCCGGGAGTTGGTGATGTACAGGGAGGCCTGGTGTGCTGCAGGTCATGGGGTCGCAAAGAGTCGGACATGACTGAGTGACTGAACTGAACTGAGAGACCCTGACTTCAGATGAGTTACATATTTACGGACTTTTCTCATCTTTTTTAGGCAGGATGATGACTAAGGCAAGAAGAATTCAAGACAACTCCTATAATCTATAAATATGCAGTAACCATTCTATATCATTTCCAAAAATAGAAGTTTTTTCCATTATTTTGCAATGTTTTTGTTGATGTTCATCCATCTTTGCACTGAATTATTTAATAATGCTAAATTAGAGCTAGATCCCCACGTAGCTATGATTTAGCAGTTTGTAAGAGAGGAAAAGACAAGACAGATGCTGAACGCTGGATTTAGCTGTATATTCCTGACAAGTGTGAATGAAAATAAATTAAAATAATCTCCAACTTGTGGAACTAAATTATCCGTAAGAATATTTTTGTCTTCGTTTTTGTTTAAGTGAATTACTAGAACATCAACAGCCATTATTCCTTCTATGCATTATAGCCATTATTCCTTCTATGCACATAACAGAATATTGATTTTAGAATGTAAATAAGTAAAGGTGATAATGCAAAAGAGAATTTATAAACTGCGTGGTAGAATACAATAACCCCAGCCCTTGGGACTCCTGGGTAAAATTTGTGCAAATCAAAAAAATATATCTACAACCAAAAAATCTGTCATGAAGAGTCTTTGAAGGTAAAGTGATGGCTCTCTTTGGAAAACAAACTCTTGTAACCTTTATTTTTTAAAATAATTTTCAAAAAAAAAATTTTCAGATCAGGAAGAAAAATCAGAGAGAACCCCTTCCTGACTCTTTTTCTCTTCTTGGTGCCTGTCTGATCTGACCTCATGGTTGGGGGTTCTTATTACAAAAATAAAGGATTTTGTTTAAATTTAAGCACAATCTTGGATGTTACATTACCTACACATGGCAACACATGATCTTCCTTGACTTAGATATAGTACCATGTATGTGACTTCAGAACAAAGATCCTCACAAGACTAAGTGCTCTTTTTTCCAATTAATACTTAACTAACGAAACTGAAAAGGCCTATAACACAGATATACACAAATACGAGATGGAGAGAAAAGTGCTAAACTTCATGAGAATATTGTATGAGTGCTCAGTTTTGTATGATTTATTATCACTAATTGCTGGTGTGGATATCACCAAAATTCTCCAGATTTAAAAAAGAAAGAGTGAGAAAAGAGGAGCTTGCTCACCTGAATGTGCCTTCCAAAGACCTTATCAAAGCTATCATATTTCAAGTTGTTATACGCTATACTATTTACAAACATGGCAAAGGTAAAAAATTGCACTGGATTATTGCTGCTCCCAAAGGTCACTGTTTAAACCTCTGTGATAATGGGCAGTGTATCTCTTAACAGACTATTACATCTCCAGGCCATGTTGTCAGTGTGTTTTCTGGCTTGGGGTGTCAGTATATGAATTCTAATTATCATTAGCACACTAATCCTAGGTACTGATTTCCACTTCTTCAGCTACAAAACCCATTATTGAAATTGGCCAAAAGTCAAAGCTGGAGAGGCAAGGTAAAATAAAATGTTGAGAAGTACAAGATCTTGTCCCTCTTCTGCTTAACCATTTTCTATGGCTCTTGGGATTAAGGTCAAAGTCTTTAGGCTAATCCGGCAACTCCTTAGTCCTTGCTCTATCACTCTTTCCAGGCTTACTGGTCTTCAACTATATTGGCTTTCTTCCACCATAGGGTCTCCACTGAGACCACTGTCCCCTGCCCCTGATTTTCTCTTTCTTTCCACCCGTCAGTCATAGTGTGAAAGTCTATTTGTCAGGAGAAGTCCACCATTCGTACTCCAACTACTAGTCTATGTTCTGTAATGTGACCTCATAGGATCCTAAACTTTTCATGATAATGTATACCACAATTGCAATTATACTGCTGCAAGTGCAGTTTTTCAAAAATGCCAGTTCTCCTGGGCTTTAAGCTCTCTCCAGCTCAATAAATATTTGTTAACAGTATGAATGAATAAAATGAAGAACAGATATGTCAGGTAATCCCATTAGCCACCTAACTAATTTATCCATACTTTTTCTAAGAGCCTCTTTTACCAATATTGCAATTTCTAGTTTCTGAATCTGTCTTACCTATCTAATTGTGTGACCTTCAGGCTAAGGTCTTTGTCTGCCTTCATGCATAGTTTAGGGACTGACACATATAAAGTAGCTTAAAGATAAACTGCTTGGAAAAGAAAGGGAGGAAGACATGGAGACAGAGATGGATGACAAGAAGGAAGGAGAAAAGCTACAGATGTGGGAGAAAAGGAAAAACGATAAAGGATAGAGTTTCTAAGGATGCAAAAGACAGTCGTAATCAAGATAACTTTTAGCAAGTTCTTAAAACAAGTAAGATGGAATATCAGTACATACATAAGAGAAAATTCATGATGAAAACCTTCTTTTGGGAGAAGAAAAGGCTTATGCAACCCTTTTGGACTGCATGCCAAACAAATGTGGCATGTTGATGACATATCATAAATAGTAAGATGAAAAAGTTATTTTAGAAAGACAAACAGAAGGTTAAAATTCCTGCTGATCATGTTCTGATCAGAACTATTAATAATTTTGACTTCAGGTTAAAATTTCTGTGGGACATAAGAGTGCACTTTAAATTGTTAGAAACCTCAGTGCTCTGTGATAACCTGGAGGGATGAGGTGGGAACAGAGGTGGGACAGAGGTTCAGAATGGGTGGGACACATGTATACCTGTGGCCAATTCATGTTGATGTATAAGAACAGCTATCACAATATTGTAAGGCAATCATCTGCCAATTAAAACAAATAAATACAAATTTAAAAATTGTTAGAAACCCATGTATTACCAATGTAGTACCACACTCAATGATTCTTGGGAAGTTTTGTGATGTTGCTTACTTTGAATAATATGAGGACCAGCTGTAAGTGGTACAGAATGAAGACCAATGACTAACTGTTCATATGCAAAACTCAGACTTGAAGAGGACTTCTTAGGCAGCACCAGATTGTTAGACTAAATTATTGGTTGATTTTAATTGAAAGCGTGAAAAGACATTGCACTTTGCAAGATGGCATAAAGCCAGCCTTCTGATTCTTTTAGCTAAAAGAATTTCACCCAATGAGTTGCTATGATGCCAGAACTTTCAACTACATGTTGCAGATATTTTGCTGTTAATATTCTGTAGTTTTATAAGATGTGTTAAAAATGCATTGGGCTTTACTCTATAGATGGTTCCATCAGAAAGGCTTCAATTATCCAATAGTTTGCACTTCTTATTTATACTAATTCATCCAACACAATATATTTGCTCACTGTCAACTTCTCACAAGAAGTGTATATTGTTACCATGTCTCAACTCCTTGTTTTTTTTAAATCTCAGGACACATACTTTTGTACACAATCATATACTTTTTGGAGAAGAAAAAGGAAACTTAATGAAATCTCTTAGTGAGAGCTTCATTCATGTTTAAGAAAAGATGGAGTATCTGGTTTGACTGTCTCTTAAATCAAATCCAGTGATTTTTTTACATAATTCATCATATTTTTGCCAAAAGCAAATAAAAGCCAACTAAACTCTGCATATAGGAGTGGATGATACCAATGATGCTACCAACCACATTGATACCAATGAGAAAATAGTGACACTTTGAGGGTCTTAGGAAGAGTACGTCACAGAGAAGCTGGGAACCATTCACTGAGCAAGATTCTCCCTTTCCCTCACCCCACTCTAAGTCCAATCTAACTCCAATCCCGTGAATTTTACTTCTAATATACATTTCATATCCACCCATTTCCCATTCTCTAAGCTACTACAATGGTGTCCTAATAAGGCTTCTCTTTATATTCTCTATGTCTTCAATCCAACTTTCACACATCAGCCCAAGGGACCTTTTAAAGCATGCACCTGATCATATCAACTTTTAGTGATTTTCCCTCCAGTTAGGATAAAGTATAACTCTTTACTCGTACCCTAAAAAGTCTCACCATTCTGTGTAAATTCACCTTGTATTACTCTCCAGTCCATTTCCTTTACATTTATTTTTATCTTACAAGTTAATATTTATTAACACGACACACACATTCACCGTGGTGTCCTCACCCATCCTGGGTCACTCATCCACAATAAATGTGGCACTTGGTGGGGTCCACCTCCTGCTGGCTTTAAAGGTCAATGGAAGGAGTTGGGATGCTGTTTTAAGTGGGAGAGGGGGAGCCACTTGGGGGGTCTTGCTTAAGGTATGATCTCATGTGATTCTCATTTTTGAAGAGTTTACTTTGGCTCTGTGCAGAGAATGGAATGTAAGGGAGCCAAAATGGCAGCAAGTGAGAACCACTCTAATAGACAGTAGGTCTTTAAAACCCAATGTCAAGCTCAAAACTAAAGACAGAGTAATACTTCATTGTTGAATGAACAAATAAACAATGAAGAATTAAAACAGCAGAACCAAAGACTGAGTCAAAACCATTGGTGACTTATAGCCCACTGAAACTCACCCCGGGTCCATTTGTGACCCTTCCCATCAGAAATCAGGACCACTGACCACTCCTGCTCTGGATGTCAGGCAGCCCAGTGCTCTCATTTCAGAGAGAGTGTATTTTATGATTTATCTTCATCCTCCTAACTTCCATAGAAATAAATCACTGAAACATTTTACTCAGGGGAGGAGGGATGGTAAATGTTCTCTGCAAACATCCCCTTTAAACTTCTTTTGATGAAAGCAAATTTCCAAACTCACACATTTGACTGGGTGGTAAACAAACACCCTGCTTCTGCCCATGAGACCACAGAGAGGACTCTTGTATCTGTCATCACTGAACAAAGATTGTAATACATAGACAAAATCTCCACCTTCATTCTTACCTCCATTTCCAACTAACTTTAACCCATAAGACAGAAGTTGTTCAAGTTAAAATTCAAGATTGCTGTGGTCTCTTAACTCAAGTTTTCACACACTTCCTTTTTCTTTTCTGAGGCTTACATTTTCACTTGTGACATAGATCCCTCTCCTTGATTTGCAAATCTCCTTCCAAGGGCTGTCTAAATGGCAAGCTTCTTTGATCTATAGCCCAGTCAAAGGTAGGATCTCTGTTTCCAACATCTAGAGCAGACTGCCTCCCTGTTGACATTAATCTTCTTGCCTTTGGCAGGTCTAGACAATAGGGGTTGGAGAGTGTTAATCTAAAGATTCACCAGACACCCAGCCATAAATCTGCCTGGGGGTAGGTAGACTTGTGGCATTTTCCATTTGCTCTCCTAAAAAGACTCAAGATAGACTCTGTTTGATCCACCATTGCCTCTGCCCTGAAAGATTGAATTACATATAATGTCAAAACTTAGCTCCTTCAGAGCATCTCTCATGCAGCAAGCTCAGAAGGAGAACTAAAGCACTTCAGGAAATGAGTCAGAAAACCCAAGGGGAGTCATTGTAGAGATAAGATATTTAGATACTTTGAGATGTTTTGTTTTCTAATAGAGTAAAGCCAGGGGAATATTTCTCATCTTATCATCACATCTCTAACGAGCAATGTTGAGATTTTTCTACATGCAGTGTCCATGAATACTTTTTAACGAAATTATGTAAGGGTGAAAGTTCTCAATTAGAATCCAAATTTTAAAGTGTTTACAAGGGAATGCTACCAATAAGCTGGATATCTTCAGTACGTTTTCACAAAATCCAATTGTTAAGCAGCAAACCTGAAAAGTTTCCTGTATCCAAAATGATAGATTAGGCAATTGTACCTGCAAAATCAAAGGCATCATTATATCCTGTCTGTGAGCACAACTGATAAATGATTTCACCTGCAAAGTGATTCCATATTTTTGTTTTGACTTCTGTTTCCCCTGAGATTAACTGCACTGTCTACGTGTGTGGCTACAGACTTAAAGATCATTTTTCCTCTCTCTGCTTTTTTCCATCAAAGAAATCTTGGACATTTTAAAGTTACCTCTCTTAACCCTTTCTATTTGTTCCAGCTTAAGAAAAGCTCTATCTTAGGATGTTGGTTCTAGTGACCAGCTAACTAGAGAACTTTCAGTGCTAAACCTCTGCACACAGTAGGCAATGCTCTGCATCAACTAAAGGAACTAAAAGAACTTCTTGCACTTCTCCAGATGAAGTTTGGGTTCTTTTATACTTTGGGTTTAACTATATGTTGCCACCACTGAAAAGGAATACCCTAGTATGTACAAAAAGAAATGTTTCATTTCATGTGCGAAGAATGGGTTGGTAGTGTCTTCTGGGTTTTAAAATGATTCTGAGGCTACATCTTCCCTTAACAGGAATGAATGCCCAGATCATCAGGGCTGTGTCCATAAAAATACCAAGCTGCATAGGGACACAAGTTACGTTTCCACAATCTGTCCCCTAATGAGTGTTTCTTTTGATAGATTTCATCTTGAACTGTCCACTTAATCCCATCACTTCATGGCTTGTGGGATCTTAGTTCCCCAACTAGGAACTAAACCCATGCTCCACTCAGGGGAAGCAAGGAGTCCTAACCACTGGATCGTGGGGAAATCCTCTGTTTTGTTTTTTTTTTTTTTGTCTTTTAACCAAAGATGTTGGTCCATTTTCTTTTCAGGTTACCCTGACTTTGAGAAATAGACCCTGGACACTCAATTTAACCTCAAGTTGCCTGCAACATGACTCATTCTTTGTGTTTCAGTTTCCAGGTTAATTTTATAAGTAATTTGCATTAGAGTAAGGCTAAATGAGAATTTTTAAATGAATTATGCTGCCCACATTACCCATTTACATTTTTACTCAAATTTGGGGCTTTAAAAAGCCAGAGAATAGACTTGAATCCATCTCATCATGTACACAGTGTTTTACAGCTCCTCATATCATACCCAAATGGCCAATCCCACCTTATTATGTCAGATCTGGTATAACTCCAATTTTTATTTTGCTCATTAAAACAGTGCACAAGAGAGTCTCATAACCTCAGGACTTAAGTCCTATAAGAAGTGAGCTGTAAATCTATGCACAGAATGGACAGTATTTTGTAACCACACAAAAAAGATTTGAGTGGCAATTTTTACTACAGTGCACTTTGCTGATTAAAACTAGCTCAACATTCCACATTAAATACTCATGCAGATTTCAGTTCTTTTAAGAACTGGTAACCAAGAAACACAACTAAAGAAATAAACCTCCTATACAAAAATAACCTGGGAGGAGGGAGAAACAATCACATGTAGTAAATACACATTTATAGTCAGTACTGTAAATCATGAAACAGATAAGTCAATTACCCAGAACATACAAAATTGTCCTCTAAATTATTCTTCTAACATCCTAGCTCTCCAATGACTCATTACTAAATTATTTGCCAGTGAATGATTTTTTTTTGTCTTCAAACACTTTGGGTGCTGCAAGGAGTTGAAACTGATGAAATGCATTCTTGCTTTCGGCAAGGAGACAGGTTTTATTCATACAACCCTGAATCAACTGGTTATAAAGTTGAAAACTTCTGCTGAACCACAGGGAAGTTTTCTTCTGTGTAAACCAGTGGTTAGCAGCCATTCATTTTGCCACACCTGTCTTCAGAAATAAAAGTCACAGATAACATACCAACGTATCATTTAAATAAAAGATAGATAAATATTCCCTGCCTGTAATCTAGAGGGGGAAAAGCCACTTATCTTTATATGTTATGCATTACAATATTTGCATGTTTGGGCATTGAAAGTCATAAATAAAAGAGTCAGAAGATTTCATCTGTGCAGAGGAGCACAAAAGCTACAAATACTCCCAATCCTTGGAACAACCAAAACTGTACCTGTAACTCCCAGATAACCCGTGAAGGGAGGTGAAACCTCCCTTTATTGAAACTTACATGTTTCTCCAATATTAAATGGTTTGTTTGATCATCTCTTTCTGATATTACTGCTTTCTTAAGCTCACAGCATCATAGCCACTGAAGAGAATTTAGAACCACAAACCTTAAGTTTTTTTCATCTCTGTCCCTAAGTACAATTCTCTAACATTACAATGTTAATGAACAAAGCTTAGAAACTGGTCTCATTCCATGGCCTTGCAAAGATAGTACCAACAGAAGAAAACAACACAAACTGAGGGAAAAGAGAGTCCAGTCCAAAATAGTCCAGTCCAAAGACATTCTGAGGTTTGTCTTTTAGGCAGAAGCAAATAGATTTTCTCTATTTCCCTTGAGTTGGGTCTCTGAAACTTTAAAAGACATCTCCCTGGTTTTATCTGAGTCTGGAAAGGAGCTTACTAGTGTCCAAAAATGGACAGTATCATTCTTGGGATTCTACATGGAACTCTGTCTTTTACTAAGGGTAAAAGAATTTGAACTCCTTTGTATCTCACTATGAAATGGAGGACTAGAGGTGATGAAAATACTCTCACCTATTCTGCAAGTTGGTGAGGAAATTCTCTCTATTAATACTGGTTTTTGTTGTTGCTGGTCAGTCAGCAAGTCATGTCTGACTCTTTGCAACCCCATGGATTGCAGCATGCCAGGCCTCCCTGTCACTCACCATCTCCTGGAGTTTGCCCAAGTTCATGTCCACTGAATCAGTGATGCCATCCAGCCATCTCATCCTCTGTTGTCCCCTTCTCCTGCCGTCAATCTATCCCAGCATCAGGGTCTTTTCAGGCGGCCAAAGTATTGGAAATTCAGCGTCAGCACCAGTTCTTCCAATGAGTATTCAGGGTTGATTTTCTTTAGGATTGACTGGTTGATCTCCTTGCTGTGCAAAGGATTCTCAAGAGTCTTATCCAGCACCACAGGTCAAAACCATAAATTCTTTGGCACTCTGCTTCTCTATGGTCCAGCTCTCATATCCACACATGACTACTGGTAAGACCACAGCCTTGACTACATGAACCTTTGTCGCAAAGTGATGTCTTCACTTATTAATATACTGTTAGGTTTGTCATAGCTTTCCTTTCAAGAGGCAATTGTCTTCTAATTTCATGACTGCAGTCACCAACTGCAGATTTTAGAGCCCACGCAGAGAAATATTATGTTTTATTAGTCTTAATATTACCAAGAGAAAGAAGGATGAATTATTATCGCTGAGTCTTCTTAAGTTATCTTGGAATAAAAATCAGTTGGAATTTCTCTTGTGGTAAATCACAGAGATAGGCTTCCCTGGTGATTCAGCAGTAAAGAATCTGCCTGCCAATGCAGGGGACACAAGTTTGATACCTTGGTCCGGGAAGATCTTTTGTAGAAGGAATTGGCAACCCACTCCAGTATTCTTGCTTGAGAAATCCTATGGACAGAGGAATCTGTTGGGTTACAGTCCATGGGATCACAAAAGAGTAGGACACAACAGTGACTAAACAATGACAAATCACAGGGATAAAACCAAAAAACACAAAGCATTCCAATATATCAATAGTATGCTTCCTGCTTAGCTGTAGATATGTAATGAGATTTCGTACTTGCTAAAGATATCAATGACGTTTACATACCATATGTGTGTGTGTATCCATACATGTGTGTGTGTGTGTGTGTGTGTAGGTGTATATATATCCATATATATCTTCTGTATCACATTATTCTATAAACATTGTCAAGATATTCACGCTACACATAGTTTGTTCTTTCTATTCCACCAATAATCTACAAGAAAATACCCTTCTGTCCCTTCGATAATTTGCCTCCTGTAAAGACTAGATAATTTCTCTGACTTCCATGATTGCCCTCAAGCAGGCAATAGCTAAGAGTAGTAGCATAATTCAAGTGCTATACTTACAATGTCAGAAGAGTAGACAGGTACACATGTGTGTGACATCAGGACACAATTTTTATATGAAGATGATTTCAAGAGAATCACTCACGGTGTGCATTAGAAAAATCTTTTTCTCTAGTTTTAGACTCTACCATCCTCAACACAGAAGCTCTACTTTGGGTTAGCTCTCCTCATGGTCATAAAATGGCTGCCACACAGTTCCAGGCTTCACATGTGATGAAACAACATCTAGTAGAAAAGAGACCACCTCTTCCTGAACTTGACTGAGACAGAAATTTCTTTGGGAAAGTTCTTTCAAAAAGTCCCGAGCCAACCTCTCATTTCTCATTGGCCAGAGCTGGGTTTCATGCTCACACCTAAAACAACTGATTGAGAAGGGAAATTCTTGATAGACTCTGGATTGATCTTTTGGCTAAAGAGAATATGTGGGGGCAGAGGAGGAAGGGAGTTCTATTGAAAAGGAATGAGCTAGTTTGTGTTTATTTGCTTGCTTACTTTTGGTGGGGATGGGAGCAAAGGCAATAAATACTGTCTGTTATATAGGGTTTCTAGAAGCTATCCAGGAAATTTTCACCATTTAGCTTTTCTAATTTTAAGGATTTCTCAAGCATTTTCATACTTATACATTTCCATACAATAGTGTCATTTATAATTTCTTGCCTCCTCTACATTGTTGCTTGTACAGAATGTTCTCTTTAGTCTCTTCTAACTGGGACTCCCAAGAAAGGTCATAGAGGGTGCTTCAAAGTGCAAAGTACTATTATTTATGTATTGTTAATGGGCTGGATGAAGCACAAGCTGCAATTAAGATTGCCAGGAGAAATATCAATAACCTCAGATATGTAGATGACACCACCCTTATGGCAGAAAGCGAAGAAGAACTAAAGAGTCTCTTGATGAAAGTAAAAGCAGAGAGTGAAAAAGTTGGCTTAAAGCTCAACATTCAAAAAATTAAGATCATGGCATCCAGTCCCATCAGATCAGATCATATCAGTCGCTCAGTCATGTCCAACTCTTTGCGACCCCATGAATCGCAGCACACCAGGCCTCCCTGTCCATCACCAACTCCCGGAGTTCACTCAGACTCACGTCCATCGAGTCAGTGATGCCATCCAGCCATCTCATCCTCTGTTGTCCCCTTCTCCTCTTGCCCCCAATCCCTCCCAGCATCAGAGTCTTTTCCAATGAGTCAACTCTTCGCATGAGGTGGCCAAAGTACTGGAGTTTCAGCTTTAGCATCATTCCTTCCAAAGAAATCCCAGGGCTGATCTCCTTCAGAATGGACTGGTTGGATCTCTTTGCAGTCCAAGGGGTTCTCAAGAGTCTTCTCCAACACCACAGTTCAAAAGCATCAATTCTTCGGTGCTCAGCCTTCTTCACAGTCCAACTCTCACATCCATACATGACCACAGGAAAAACCATAGCCTTGACTAGACAAACCTTTGTTGGCAAAGTAATGTCTCTGCTTTTGAATATGCTACCTAGGTTGGTCATAACTTTCCTTCCAAGGAGTAAGCGTCTTTTAATTTCATGGCTGCAGTCACCATCTGCAGTGATTTTGGAGCCCCAAAAAATAAAGTCTGCCACTGTTTCCACTGTTTCCCCATCTATTTCCCATGAAGTGGTGGGACCGGATGCCATGATTTTCGTTTTCTGAATGTTGAGCTTTAAGTCAACTTCTTCACTCTCCACTTGCACTTTCATCAAGAGGCTTTTGAGTTCCTCTTCACTTTCTGCCATAAGGGTGGTGTCATCTGCATATCTGAGGTTACTGATATTTCTCCCGGCAATCTTGATTCCAGCTTGTGTTTCTTCCAGTCCAGCGTTTCTCATGATGTACTCTGCATATAAGTTAAATAAACAGGGTGACAATATACAGCCATGATGTACTCCTTTTCCTATTTGGAACCAGTCTGTTGTTCCATGTCCAGTTCTAACTGTTGCTTCCTGACCTGCATACAGATTTCTCAAGAGGCAGATCAGGTGGTCTGGTATTCCCATCTCTTTCAGAATTTTCCACAGTTTATTGTGATCCACACAGTCAAAGGCTCTGGCATAGTCAATAAAGCAGAAATAGATGTTTTTCTGGAACTCTCTTGCTTTTTCTATGATCCAGCAGATCACTTCATGGCAAATAGATGGACAAACAGTGGAAACAGTGACAGACTTTATTTTGGGGGGTTCCAAAATCACTGCAGATGGTGACTGGAGCCATGAAATTAAAAGACGTTTACTCTTTGGGAAAAAAGTTATGACCAAACTAGACAGCATATTAAAAAGCAGAGACGTTACTTTGCCAACAAAGGTCTGTCTAGTCAAGGCTGTGGTTTTTCCAGTAGTCATGTATGGACGTGAGAGTTGGACTATAAAGAAAGCTGAATGTCAAAGAATTGATGCTTTTGAACTGTGGTGTTGTAGAAGACTTTTGAGAGTCCCTTGGACTGCAAGGAGATCCAACAAGTCCATCCTAAAGGAAATCAGTTGTGAATATTCACTGGAAAGACTGATGTTGAAGCTGAGACTCCAATACTTTGTCCACCTGATGCAAAGAGCTGACTCATTGGAAAAGACCTTGATGCTGGGAAAGATTGAAGGCAGGAGGAGAAGGGGATGACAGAGGATGAGACGGTTGGATGGCATCACCGACTCAATGGACATGAGTTTGAATAAACTCCGGGGGTTGGTGATGGACAGGGAAGCCTGTTGTGCTGTAGTCCATGGGGTTGCAAAGAGTTGGACACGACTGAGTGACTGAGCTGAACTGAAAAATAATTTAAGTTTAAAAGTTTCCTTTTACTGAATGTTAATAAATGCCAGACATGGTGCTAAATGCTTCCTAGGCAGACTTATGTGACCATCATTGTATTTCAGAGGAAGGTATCATTTTATGCTTTTGTGATAAAGAAACTGAACCCCAGAGAGGTAAGGCACTTTTTCAAAGTCACACAAGTAAAAGTGGCAGAGCTGGTCCTTCATCCTGGATTTATCTAACTCCGTGACCCATGCCTAATCACTTACTCATTGTTTGATATCTTCTCTCAGATTAGAAGCCATAGTTAATAAGTTAATATAATCATTGACTGATTTCCATGTTTGTAATTATTCAGAGTTTCAGCCTTCTACATAGCTCAAGGAAAATATACATCATGATACCCTATCCTCAGAGTTCCTGAGAACTAGGAATGGGCTGGGATCATTAGCAGCATGGGTATAAGTCACTAGGTGAGTCAGTCAGAGGAAGAGCTTAGAATTCAGTTCAGTTCAGTTGCTCAGTCATGTCCAGCTCTTTGCAACCCCATGGACTGTAGCACATCAGGGTTCCCTGTCCATCACCAACTCCTAGAGCTTACACAAACTCATGTCCACTGAGTCGGTGATGCCATCCAACCATCTCATCCTCTGTCGTCCCCTTCTCCTTCTGCCTTCAATCTTTCCCAGAATCAGGGTCTTTTCTAATGAGTCAGCTCTTTGCATCAGGTGGCCAAAGTATTGGAGTTTCAGCTTCAACATCAGTCCTTCCAGTGAATATTCACAACTGATTTCCTTTAGGATGGACTGGTTGGATCTCCTTGCAGTCCAAGGGACTCTCAAAAGTCTTCTCCAACACCACAGTTCAAAAGCATCAATTCTTTGACATTCAGCTTTCTTTATAATCCAACTCTCACATCCATACATGACTACTGGAAAAACCACGGCCTTGACTAGACAGACCTTTGTTGGCAAAGTAACGTCTCTGCTTTTTAATATGCTGTCTAGGTTGGTCATAACTTTTCTTCCAAGGAGTGTATTTTAAATTCATGGCTCCAGTCACTACCTGCAGTGATTTTGGAGCCCCACAGTTAAGGTCTGCCACTGTTTCCCCATCTATTTGCCATGAAGTGATGGGACCAGATGCCATGACCTTAATTTTCTGAATGTTGAGCTTTAAGCCAAATTTTTCACTCTCCTCTTTCACTTTCATCAAGAGGCTCTTTAGTTCTTCTTCACTTTCTGCCATAAGGGTGGTGTCATCTGCATATCTGAGGTTATTGATATTTCTCCCAGCAATCTTGATTCCAGCTTGTGCTTCTTCCAGCCCAGCATTTTTCATGATGCACTCTGTGTATAAGTTAAATAGCAGGGTAACAATATACAGCCTTGACATACCCCTTTTCCTATTTGAAACCAGTCTATTGTTCCATGTCCAGTTCTAACTGTTGCTTCCTGACCTGCATACAGATTTCTGAAGAGGCAGGTCAGGTGGTCTGGTATTCCCATCTCTTGGAAAATTTTCCACAGGTTGTTGTGATCCACACAGTCAAAGGCTTTGGCATAGTCAATAAAGCAGAAATATGTGTGTTTCTGGAACTCTCTTAGAATTGGCAGAAGCTTAGAATTAAAGGAGATCAGCCCTGGGTGTTCTTTGGAAGGAATGATGCTAAAGCTGAAACTCCAGTACTTTGGCCACCTCATGCGAAGAGTTGACTCATTGGAAGAGACTCTGATGCTGGGAGGGATTAGGGGCAGGAGGAGAAGGGGACGACAGAGGATGAGATGGCTGGATGGCATCACTGACTTGATGGATGTGAGTTCGAGTGAACTCTGGGAGTTGGTGTTGGACAGGGAGGCCTGGCGTGCTGTGATTCATGGGGTCGCAAAGAGTCAGACACGACTGAGTGACTGAACTGAACTGAACTAGAATTAAAACCAGAGTTTTCTGACTCCTAGACCACAGCTCTTCTCATAGATAAAAAAGTTCCCATCTAGAATACAAACCATTCTCCCATAAAGTTCAGGGGTTCTTCTCATCACCCAGGTAACCTCCTTAAGGCCCCCTAGTAAATGTCAGCAAGTGATATTAACATTGATAAAAAGGGCCAAACCCAATAGGGGAGAACTGTGGTAGTTTTCCCATGGTTGTTAAACAAGTCAAAAGTTGTGGACAAGGACCACAGTCATGGCAGGTATCTAAACTCTCCTTCCAAATTCTGGTTACAGTAGTCCTTCTTACACTCCCTGCTATCTTGGTGAAGACTGTAGTAAAGTATTTGATTTCACTGCGTCCACAGGACAAGATTGCTTCTGCCACATCCATTCCCCAACAACTTAAAAGAGTATCTTAGTCTGTCAGTCCCAGTGAATGAGACAAAATGATGCTCTGGTTCTGGGAAAAGGAGAAAACCAAGTCAGGAGAGGGGAAGTGTACATGTCAACTGCTCTAAATGTGGCCTCTAGTCCAAGAACAAAAGTCTTAATTTTGGAGTGTTGAGTATCCTCACTGGTAGATGAAATGCAACCTCTCTGTAAAGTGGGGGCCTCACAGATCACTGCTTTCTCTTCTCATGTATCTGTTAGATGCTTTCCAAAATGTTCATCAGCTTCAACATGGGGTAAACCACTGAATTCATTTAAAATCTGGGATTTGCCAATGGAGATTGGTAGTGTGAGCCACAAGGTCTATCATTCAATATAATACAAATGCACTCATATTTCATCACTGATTCAGACCCAGGGCAGCCTGTCCCTATGGCTGGGAAATGAGAACAATACTTTGGTAACTGTTATGAGGGCAGGTGTGCAGACATAATGAGTTGACGTTTCTTTGGACTTTTATTTGAGGTATCCACCATGTGAGAGGATGATATTTGTATGTAAGAGGATGTCGTGCACAGTTTAATCTAAGTATATAGGACAGATGTTAGACAACTCCCATAAATCATATCCTTTTGTGTTGTTCAAAGAAGAGGAGAATGTCTCCTCTTAAAACTGATTTGCCACACCACACTTCTGCCAGCAATCTTTCATAACATCTGTCACTGCCACAGCTTAACTCACACTTCTTCAAAGAGATCTTGAACCATTAATCTAAAGTAGCCAGGCAACATTTGTCTTCCCAGTGCCTCTCTCCAAACGACTTTCCCTTCCAGTTTTTTTCTGACTTATTTCCCTACAACAGAGTATAAACTCCATGAGAACTGGAGTCTTAACTATTGTTCCAATTAAGATGAGTTTGCTCTGCTGTTCATGGAAATTCATCAACCAGATAAGAACTCATTTTTCTTTCACATTGAAGTTGATCAGAAGTAAGAAGTCTAGGGCTGATAAGGATAATCCAAGACCCTCAAGGGGCTCAGATTCTTTCAAACTTTTGAATTTGCCTTCAACAAACTTTCACCTCAATGTTCAGTCATGGCTTCTGTTTTCTAATGAGTAGCAAGAAAGACTAGGTGAAAAGAAGCAAAGCCCTTCTTGCCTTAAATATACTACTGTTTACATCTCACTGGCCTATACTAAATCACATTGTCATATTTTCTGCAAGGGAGGCTAGGAAATGTAGTCTTTGTTTCTGAACTGGTTCAGACAAAAAACAGGGATTCTATTATTAAAGAAGATAGGAAAAACTAATACCAGAATGCAATTAGCAGGCTCAGACACATTTGTCCTATTTGCTGCTCTATACCTAATACCTGGCCAATGATTGCCAATTAAAAAGGCTCAAAAGCCATCTGTTGGATGAAAATAAGTGAATGAATTGCTTTCCTTGGCTTTTATACACTCAAAGATTTTCCACTGCTTGCAGGATGAAGACCCAAAACCTCAACAGGGCCTCCAGAGACTGGTATGACCTGTGTCCTATATACCTCTCCAGTGTTCCCACTCTCTTTCAGCTTCAGCTGTGCTGACTTTCCTCAATTCCTAGAATATTCTAGGCTCTCTCCAGGTCACTACACATGCTATTCCCTTTGTGCGAGATATTCTTCCCCACTCTATTCATCTAGGTATTCCCTAGTGTTATCATGTTCTTTTGCTATCCCCAATTCCTGGGAAAGTACCCAGATTATAGTAAATACTCAATAACTATCCTTTGATTGACTGAATTTAAACATGGACTTCCTTCAGGGAGGACTCTCTTACTCTCCAGACCAAGTTGGGTTCCCTAATATATACTCCATATCACTCTGAACTTTCCCTTTGTGATAGTATGTGCTTTTAAAATTATTTACTTAACTACTAACAATTATTTGTTAAATATCTACCATCCCACCTTGGATAAAAATCCTAGAGGTCAAGAATTACATCAATCTCATTCTCTTTTATATCCAAAGAGCCTAGAAAAATGTGTGGCACATAGTAGGTGCTTTGTAAACATTTGTTGACTATGGATGAATGTCTAACTTGTATAAGCTATTATATGTATGTATGCTATATTTACATATAAGCTTTTGCTGAATCGATTAAAACAATTAATCCTTGTTCTCATGGAACTAATGTTCTAAGACAGACACATGAGCATAAATGTACATTCAAGAAAAGACAATACAATGATACTTGAATCACATTCAGACTAATTTCATTTATGCCTGTTGATAAGTGAAGCAACAGGGGTCTCACTTCTTGTGTGTGCTTGAACTCACATAAGCTGATGGGCAGATGATGGTTCTGCATGGAGATGACCTTGAGAACTTAGTGCTTAGCTTTGTGTCTTGAAAGGGGCATGGAAGACTTCAGAAGAGAGAGAATCTCAAGATTCCACATAAAAGGAAAAAAAAAAAAATCAATCTCTTCATGTCGACAACAAGATGTGAGATTCAAGATATTTAGCTTACTGGATTTACTAAGGTTCCTGTCTGTTTCTGCCTTGGATAATTCTATATATCTCATGGGCTCCTCTTCAGAAGCTGTGATACATCTCAGCAGTCATGGTCATGGGTATACCTTTGCTGACTGGGTCCACATATTTATGACAAATGCAACATGCTGTGATACAGGCATTGTTAAAAGCAGTAGATAGTAAATATTTCACAGTGTCTTCAATTAGCTACTTTCAAGAATTTGTGAATTCCTGATTTACTAGGGAAGTTGGCCTTATTTCATTTCTGTTCCTCTAACAATAATTCTTCAAAACCCTGATGAAATTCAAATTATAATTTAGATGACTATTTAGAGGACTATAATTAATGAACTATCTGGAAAAGCTCAGCGTGACTCTGCCTTTTCAGGAAACAAAAATGTCAGCTGAATGGTAGATGTTTTAATTTTTTACATTAGCACATCCATTTGGCTTCTAATGAGGATTTAGTGCCAGTGAATTCTTTTCCTGTTCCAAATTTGCACAGGTGTGCATTTCATCTCAAACAGAATCCAAGAGTCTATACTTTATGATATTTTTCTCCTGATAACTCAAGAAGTTGTGGTTAGGACAATATGAACCAACTACCTCAACAACCTACTCACCTCTCCATGGTAGATGATCTGAAAAAAATGCCCCCTCAATTCCACCTATGCTGTTCCTCCCACCAGGAGGTAGAGCATATTTCACCTTCTCTTGAAACTAGGGTGACCTCATGACTCTCTTTGGCCATATAATGCAGCCAATGTATTTTTGGACCTAGACTGTAAGGGACTTGGTAGGTTCTATATTTGCAGTCTTGAGATCCAGCCACCATGTTTAAAAGTTTGGACTAGACTTTTGAATGATGAGAGACAAGAGGGAGAGAGTCAGTCAACCCTGGGCTGTTCCTGTTCCATCCATCCCTATCCCTGAAGCCCTAGGCACGTGAATGAGGCCATGTGGCTCCTCAATCACCAGTCAAACCCCTGCCTCCCTGCAGGCCAGCACTATTTGGAGCAGAGATGAGCCATCCATGTCGAGTTCTGGCCAATGTGTGAGCAAATAAATGGTTATGATTATTTTAAAACTCTTAAGTTGTGGGGTGGGTTGTTACACAGCCATCAGATCAGATCAGATCAGATCAGTCACTCAGTTGTGTCCGACTCTTTGTGACCCCATGAATCACAGCACGCCAGGCCTCCCTGTCCAACACCAACTCCCGGAGTTCACCCAGACTCACGTCCATCGAGTCAGTGATGCCATCCAGCCATCTCATCCTCTGTCATCCCCTTCTCCTCCTGCCCCCAGTCCCTCCCAGCATCAGAGTCTCTTCCAATGAGTCAACTCTTCGCATGAGGTGGCCAAAGTACTGGAGTTTCAGCTTTAGCATCATTCCTTCCAAAGAAATCCCAGGGCTGATCTCCTTCAGAATGGACTGGTTGGATCTCCTTGCAGTCCAAGGGACTCTCAAGAGTCTTCTCCAACACCACCAAAACTGATGAGAAAACAGGATCACAAAGGGCCGTGATAGCTAATCAAGCAGCAAAACTTAAGATTTGAACCCAGGCTACTCAGCATCAGAAGTCACACCTTCAACCACTATTCTTTGTTGACTGTTTTGATATAAACAAAAGCAAAGTAGAATGAAAGGGCAGATCAAAGCTGCAGTCTAAGAGATGGGTACAAATATAGGAAGGGGAAAAGGAAACAAAACTAAAAATATCAGGCCAAGGATATGAGGTAATAGAGGCAAGAAAGTGTATAAGAAACAGAATGGTTTCCAACACATATTTTTGCCTTTTAACCCCTGTCTGAAGCAGGACACATTTACCTTGGTCTTCACACACATATACGATACTTTGTGAGTCCCATATACAATCCCTTGTGAGGAAAGCAGCTAAGAGCTTCAACTTTAACTCTCAAGCTCCCCTGGTGGCTCAGATGGTAAAGGATCTGCCTGCAACGCAGGAGACCTGGGCTCTATCCCTGGGTCAAGAAGAGCCCCTGGAGAAGAGAATGGCTATCTACTCCAGTATTCTTTAACTCTCAAGCTCTCCTGGAAGCTCAGATGGTAAAGAATCTGCCTGTAATTCAGGAGGCACGGGTTCGACCTCTGGGTTGAGAAGATCCCCTGGAAGAGGAATTGGCAACCCACTCCAGTATTCTTGCCTGGGAAATCCCATGGACAGGGAAGCCTAGTGGGCTATAGTCCATGGGGTCGCAATAGAGTCATATGCAACTTAGTGACTAAACAACAACTCAACCCTCTACCCTACTTTTGTGTTCTGGTTGTATCACTTAACATCTGTGAGCCCTAGTCTGCTGCTGCTGCTGCTAAGTCGCTTTAGTCGTGTCCGACTCTGTGCGACCCCATAGACGGCAGCCCACCAGGCTCCCCCGTCCCTGGGATTCTCCAGGCAAGAACACTGGAGTGGGTTGCCATTTCCTTCTCCAATGAATGAAAGTGAAAAGTGAAAGTGAAGTCACTCAGTCGAGTCCGACTCTTCGCAACCCCATGGACTGCAGCCTACCAGGCTCCTCCATCCATGGGATTTTCCAGGCAAGAGTACTGGAGTGGGGTGCCATTGCCTTCTTCAGAGTCCTAGTCTATCCATCTGTAAAATGAATATAACAGTTTGGTCTAACTCATAATTTGTTGCAAGGATTAATTCAAATAATACATTTATTCATGGTTAAATCTCAATAAATGAGAGATACTATTTTGATGGAAGTCTACTCTACAAGGTGGCCCAGAGATCTTCCTCCTTATGTCTTTGACACTACACTTTGTTTTGTTTGATTTCAAATCTTCCAAGTTCTATCTCCAGGTCTATGTGCAGTGACAGCTACCAGATGTTGGTTCTCCTACAACACTGTAGGCTATTTCCTGCTTAGGCACACACTGCTAAGCTGCCATGCCTGTTTGGCTAATGGATTTGGGAAGCTCTATTTTAAGTTTCCATTGATGGTCATACCTGAAATCCCTCTTTCTAACCCAAAATCTCATTTGTATTTCTCATTATATTAAACAGTAAATAAATTACCACCTGATTGAGGCAAAAGCTCTTTTCCTTTTCTTTCTTTTCTTATAATCAATCTTTGTGGCTAGTCAGGTCATTTTTTTAATGACATCTAAGCTCTCTGCTCTCATGGGCTTCTGATACAGTCTGCCCTCTCTCAGCCTATAATGCCCCAGTCCTCTCCACTTTTCCCATTATCTCAAAATCCCCAACCACTAGAGTGATACCAACAAGCCAACAATCCACTTGGCTGCCAGACCTCTTCCAAGCACTCATTAATTCGGCTGGTCTGAGAGCAATAACCTTTACCACCTGATGTAATTCCTTTCCTTCCCTTTTCATTTTCTAGGCAAGGTGCCTGTACCTTGGAAAGGCCATGATGGATTGGTTTTTAGTTTAATATATTCCAGCCTGCATAAAGAAAGCATGAGAAGATCAATTCCTATGATGAATGTACTGATCCACTCCCCCTAGAGCCTTCATTTGTGCTCCTAATCACATACAGAAAGATCTGCCCATGATGTGCTGCCCATGATGCTGGCAGCCACCATGTCCAACCTGGGGTGCTGTTCCCACTCTGAACTTCTTCAGACTCATCATGGAGCTTCACCCTCTGGTGAAGACACCCTGGAAACCATCCCTCACCTTAAGTTCCACCATGAGTTTTGTATCTTTGCCTTCTTCTTGTGGTTCCATGAGAAACTTGACTTTTAGAAGAGACACTCTCAGAGATTTTGCCCAATCAAATGATAATGCCTCAGATTTCCAGCAGGAAGAAATAATTCAAACATAAAGCATCAGTGGCTTCTACCAGAAATACTGGTAGCACTTCCAGAGGGTTTCCATAGAGACAAAAAAGGACATTTTACTCACAAAAGGAAAAGGGAACAAAGTCAAATGACATTTGCTCACTCTATGAAAATTTGAAAAACAACAAATGAAAAGACAAATCAGAAGTCTCCTCACAAACCTATTTTCCTAAAATAGATGAGAAAAATAGAGGCCCAGTTAAAGCTGACCCAACCCTGTCAGCTGTTAGAGAGTAACAAGGAGATCCGATGAAAGCATAAAAAAAAATACAAAGATATTTTTGTTTCAAAGCCTTTCCCCATAATTTTATTACAAAATGTACAAAAATTATAGAGTAGGTTTGGAGGAGTGGAGGCAAAGGCTTTCTTCATTCACTGCACATCAGACCAACAGATCACAAAAATGTGACTATTTTCCTGTCTTTGGGATCTGATATGTTGAAAGTGGGAGGAGCAGAGAGAGAGCATGAGGACAAAACTAGGAATAGAGTGAAGGAAAATCATAGCATCTAATTGAAGACAACTGTATAATCAGTCACTTAATACTTGAGACACTTCCCTCACAAGGATCCTCATGTCCATCTCAGCTCTTTCTATTGGTCTCACCACATATAATTCCCCAGTGGTCACAGATGGCATTGTAAGACCTTGGGGACACTGCTTATGTTTTAGGAACTCCCCACTTCCTCCATCTCAACTACTTTCTCTACTTCTCAAATCCTACTTGTTCTACATAGCAGGACAAGCCCTGAAAAATTTTCCAGTGCATTAACTGCCATTTCTTCCTCCCTCATAGGAACCCCATCATCATCATCACAGCCATCACTCAATGAATGCTGGCTTCTATTTTTTCCTTAGTGTTCTGTTACTTAGCAAACATAATATTTAGGGTATTTGTGGTGTTAATTGCTGCTTGTTTCTAAGTGGGAAGGTGGGTGTGAGGGATAAAGAGAAATCAAACTTGTGCTCTTAATGAAATATCTATCAGAATGTCATCATCATCATCAATTAATTAACCCCTGGTGTTACCCCATGGCTGATATATTTATTGCCCACTGAAACCCATGCTGGATCATTGAGAAAGTACAAGAGTTCCGGAAAAATATCTACTTCTGCTTTATGGACTACACCAAGGCCTTTGACTGTGTGAATCACAACAAACTGTAGAAAATTCTTCAAGAGATGGGAATACTAGACCACCTGACCTGCCTTCTGAGAAGTCTGTATGCAGGTCAAGAAGCAACAGTTAGAAGTGGACATGGAACAACAGACTGGTTCAAAATCAGGATAGGAGTATGTCACGGCTGCATATTGTCACCCTGCTTATTTAACTTATATGCAGAGTACATCATGCAAAATGCTGGACTGGATGAAGCATAAGCTGGAATCAAAATTGCTGGGAGAAATATTAGTAACCTCAGACACGCAGATGACACCACCCTTCTGGCAGAAAGCAAAGAAGACTAAAGAGCATGTTGATGAAATTGAAAGAGGAGAGTGAAAAAGTTGGCTTAAAATTCAACATTCAGAAAACTAAGATCATGGCATCCAGTCATATCACTTCATGGCAAATAAATGGGGAAACAATGGTATCAGTGAGAAACTTTATTCTTGAGGGGGCTCCAAAATCACTGCAGATAGTGATTACAGCCATGAATTTAAAAGACGCTTGCTCCTTGGAAGAAAAGCTATGACCAACCTAGACAGCATATTAAAAACCTTACTTTGCCGACAAGGATCTGTCTAGTCAAAGCTATGGTTTTTCCAGTAGTCATGTACAGATGTGAGAGTTGGACCATAAGCAAAGCTGAGCACCAAAGAATTGATGCTTTTGAACTGCGGTGTTGGAGAAGACTCTTGAGAGTCCCTTGGACTGCAAGGAGATCCAACCAGTCCATCTTAAAATAAATCAGTCCTGAATATTCATTGGAAGGACTGATGCTGAAGCTGAAACTCCAATACTTTGGCCACCTGATGCAAAGAACTGACTCATGTGAAAAGACTGATGCTGGGAAAGATTGAAGGCAGGAGGAGAAGGGGACAATGGTTGGATGGAATTAGTGGCTTGATGGACAAGAGTTTGAGTAAGCTCCAGGAGTTGGTGATGGACAGGGATGCCTGGTATGCTACAGTCCATGGGGTCGCAAAGAGTCAGACATGACTGAGCGACTGAACTGAACTGAAATCCATGTGCTTGCCCACACTTCGCTGTCCTCTGGCTTTAGAGGAGGTGATGGGAGTAGTTCTGATAAATGGGCTGTGAGGAGATGTGTCACGTTTCCCCTCCCACCTGAAGCATTTAAAGCCTGGGGAATGATGACCCCTTTTCTTCCAGCTTCCTCTCCCATTCCTGGAAGTTGCATTAAAAGGACAATGTCACAAGACTGAGGTCACCTAGATTACCACAAAGCCAGTGAATGGAGAGTAGTTGCTTTGGGGAGTTACCTGACTCTTGGGAGATTTAAATGAGAAGTAAAGCTTTGTCAGATTGAGCACCAAAGTTTTGGGGGACTTGTCAGTGCAGCATGGCCCATCCAAATCAGTGTAATACTTAAGAGTTAGATACTCTTATCAAGCCCATTTTATTTTTTTTTCACTTTTTAATTTTCATTATTTTTTTATTTTAGTCAGAGGCTAATTACTTTACAATATTGTAATTTTTTTTGCCATACATTGATATGAATCAGCCATGGGTTTACATGTATTCCCCATCCTGAACCCCCCTCCGACCTCCCTCTCAATCCCATCCCTCTGGGTCATCCCAGTGCACCAGCCCTGAGCACCCTGTCTCATGCATTGAACCTGGACTGGTGATCTATTTCATATATAATAATATACATGTTTCAATGCTATTCTCTCAGATCTTCCCACCCTCACCTTCTCCTACAGAGTCCAAAAGACTGTTCTATACATCTGTGTCTCTTTCGCTGTCTTGCATATAGGGTTATCATTACCATCTTTCTAAATTCCATATATATGTGTTAGTACACTGTATTGGTGTTTTTCTTTCTGTATCAAGCCCATTTTAAAATGAGATTCTACAACAGACAACACAGAAATACAAAGGATCATAAGAGACTACTATCAGCAATTATATGCCAATAAAATAGACAACGTGGAAGAAATGGACAAATTCTTAGAAAAGTACAACTTTCCAAAACTGAACCAGGAAGAAATAGAAAATCTTAACAGACTCATCACAAGCATGGAAATTGAAACTGTAATCAGAAATATTCCAGCAAACAAAAGCCCAGATCCAGACGGCTTCACAGCTGAATTCTACCAAAAATTTAGAGAAGAGCTAACCCCTATCCTACTCAAACTCTTCCAGAAAATTTCAGAGGAAGGTAAACTTCCAAACTCATTCTATGAGGCCACCATCACCCTAATACCAAAACCTGACAAAGATGACACAAAAAAAGAAAACTACAGGCCAATATCACTGATGAACATAGATGCAAAACTCCTTAACAAAATTCTAGCAATCAGAATCTAACAACACATTAAAAAGATCATACATCATGACCAAGTGGGCTTTATCCCAGGGATGCAAGCGTTCTTCAATATCTGCAAGTCAATCAATGTAATATACCACATTAACAAATTGAAAACTAAAAGCCATAGGATTATCTCAATAGATGCAGAGAAAGCCTTTGACAAAATTCAATATCCATTTATGACAAAAACCCTCCAGAAAGTAGGAATAGAAGGAATATACCTCAACATAATAAAAGCTATATATGACAAACCCACAGCAAACATTATCCTCAATGGTGAAAAATTGAAAGCAATTCCCCTAAAGTCAGGAACAAGACGAGGGTGCCCACTCTCACCATTACTATTCAACATAGTTTTGGAAGTTTTGGCCACAGCAATCAGAGCAGAAAAAGAAATAGAAGGAATCCAAATTGGAAAAGAAGAAGTAAAACTCTCACTGTTTGCAGATGACATGATCCTCTACATAGAAAACCCTAAAGACTCCACCAGAAAATTACTAGAGCTAATCAATGAATATAGTAAAGATGCAGGATATAAAATCAACACACAGAAATCCCTTGCATTCCTATACAGTAATAAATGATAAAATAGGAAGAGAAATTAAGGAAACAATTCCATTCACCATTGCAATGAAAAGAATAAAATACTTAAGAATATATCAACCTAAAGAAACAAAAGACCTATATATAGAAAACTATAAAACACTGGTGAAAGAAATCAAAGAGGACACTAATAGATGGAGAAATATACCGTGTTCATGGATCAGAAGAATCAATATAGTGAAAATGAGTATACTATCCAAAGAAATCTATAGATTCAATGCAATCCCTATCAAGCTACCGACGGTATTTTTCAGAGAACTAGAACAAATAATTTCACAATTTGTACGGAAATACAAAAAACCTCTAATAGCCAAAGAAATCTTGAGAAAGAAGAATGGAACTGGAGAAATCAGCCTACCTGACTTCAGGCTCTACTACAAAGCCACAGTCATCAAAACAGTATGGTACTAGCACAAAGACAGAAATATAGATCAAGGGAACAAAATAGAAAGCCCAGAGATAAATCCACACACCTATGGACACCTCATCTTTGACAAAGGAGGCAAGAATATACAATGGAGAAAAGACAATCTCTAACAAATGGTGATGGGAAAACTAGTTAACCACTTGTAAAAGAATGAAATTAGAACACTTTCTAACACCATACACAAAAATAAACTCAAAATGGATTAAAGATCTAAACGTAAGACCAGAAACTATAAAACTCCTAGAGGAGAATATAGGCAAAACACTCTCTGACATAAACCACAGCAGGATCCTCTATGACCCACCTCCAAGAATATTGGAAATAAAAGCAAAAATAAACAAATGGGATCTAATTAAAATTAAAAGCTTCTGCACAACAAAGGAAACTATAAGCGAGGTGAAAAGACAGCCTTTGGAATGGGAGAAAATAATAGCAAATGAAGCAATGAACAAAGAATTAATCTCAAAAATATACAAGCAACTCCTGCAGCTCAATTCCAGGAAAATAAATGACCCAATCAAAAAGTGGGCCAAAGAACTAAACAGACATTTCTCCAAAGAAGACATACAGATGGCTAACAAACACATGAAAAGATGCTCAATATCACTCATTATCAGAGAAATGCAAATCAAAAGCACAATGAGGTACCATTTCACGCCAGTCAGAATGGCTGCGATCCAAAAGTCTACAAGCAATAAATGCTGGAGAGGGTGCGGAGAAAAGGGAACTCTCTTACACTGTTGGTGGGAATGCAAACTAGTACAGCCACTATGGAGAACAGTGTAGAGATTCCTTAAAAATCTGGAAATAGAACTGCCATATGACCCAGGAGTCCCACTTCTGGGAATACACCCTGAGGAAACCAGAATTGAAAGAGACACGTGTACCCCAATGTCCATCGCAGCACTGTTTATAATAGCCAGGACATGGAAGCAACCTAGATGTCCATCAGCAGATGAATGGATAAGAAAGCTGTGGTACATATATACAACGGAGTATTACTCAGCCATTAAAAAGAATACATTTGAATCAGTTCTAATGAAGTGGATGAAACTGGAGCCTATTATACAGAGTAAAGTAAGCCAGAAAGAGAAACACCAATACAGTATACTAACACATATATATGGAATTTAGAAAGATGGTAAGGATAACCCTGTGTGTGAGACAGCAAAAGAGACACGGATGTATAGAACAGTCTTTTGGACTCTGTGGGAGAGGGCGCGGGTGGGATAATCTGGGAGAATGGCATTGAAACATGCATATTATCGTATGTGAAACAAATCACCAGTCCAGGTTCAATGCATGACACAGGATGCTTGGGGCTGGTGCACTGAGATGACCCAGAGGAATGGTTTGGAGAGGGAGGTGGGAGGGGGTCCAGGGTGGGGAACACATGTACACCCGTGTGGATTCATATCAATGTATGGCAAAACCAATACAATATTGTAAAGTAATTAGCCTCCAATTAAAATAAATAAATTTATATTAAAAAATAAAATAAAATGAGATTCTGAGAGTGAAGTATCTAAGAGAACAGAGGGTACAGAATCTGAGAATATGGAGAGTGAAGTCACTCACACCTGGTACAGACAGAACCACAGTCCCTTACTTGCAAAATCAGATCAAAACAGGAACAAAATACTCAATAGGAACATTGTAAAGCTAACTGACAACTGAGAGAAAACACCACTTTTCCTAATATGGAGATGAGATTTACTATTAAGCTAATTCTAAATGCCAATCAAAAAAAAATCAGCAGAAGGGAAAAATGGAACTTTTCATAACTGGAAGCCTTGGATTCACTAGGTTGCTCTCTCTCTTAATTTTTTAATTCATTTAGCCATTTGCATGCATTTCTTGCATATACTAAGTAAACTCTGCATTGTACTACCCTAGTAAAACTTATTTTTTTTTTTTGCTCAGAGCTTCCCAGGTGGCACTAGTGGTAAAGAATCCACTTCCCTATGCAGGATACACCAGAGACGCAGGTTCAGTCCCTGGTCAGGAAGACCCCCCAGGACGAGGAAATGGTACCCTACTCCAGTGTTCTTGCTGGGAGAATCCCATGGGTGGAGGAGCCTGGTGGGCTACAGTCCATGGGGTCACAAAGAGTCAGAGTCAACTGAGCATCTTAGCACACAAAATATATTGATACATTTCATTTTGCTCAATGTATATTTATTAATTTTCAATCATATGTTCAGGATCCTGATGGTCACAGTAGGTTTGGCAATGAAAAACACAGGCATCATCTCTACCTTCAAGCAGCACTTACAGTCTAAGTGAGAGGAGGGATGGTCATCAGATAAAGACATGAATAGGAGTACATTTGATCAATAGGAGACAGTGATCAATGCTCTAAAGGAATATGGTTCAATGAAAATATGTGACTACAGAACCTTACACACACAGAACCAGCAAAATGTTCCTTGAGGATATGGAACTTGAGAGAAAATTTAGAAAAAAAAAAAATCAGTGTTTTATATGGAGGGTAGGAAAAGAGGAGAGCAGTTTAGACCAAAGAAACAACATAAAGATTCAATGCTAAGAAAGAGTAATGGGATGAATTGAGAGAAGGTCAATGCATAGGAGATTAGAATGTTTATGAAGAGATGATTGAAAAATGAATCTCAAAAGATAAGCAGAGACTAAGTATGGGAGGGAATTTTAGACTGGGCTATGTTCTCTGATTATTTAGCATCCTACATGGCTTGGGGTACAGCACTTGATGAGAGGCTACTGATTCTTCTCTTAAAATCCTCTCTACCTTCTCTCAATAGGCAAACAGCTCAGACAGCTCAATACCAAAACAAACAAACCAATAAAAAATTGGGTACTTTTGATTGGTTTGTTTGGACATTTCTGGACATTTCTCCTAAAAAGATACACAAATGGCCAACAGGAACATGAAAAGATGTCCAAAATATCTAATTGATATCTATAGGATATTTCATCCAAAAAGAGTATATTTCACCTTTTTCTCAAGTGCACACGGAATGTTTTTTAGGATATGTCACATCTTCGGTCACAAATCAAGCCTGGGTAAATTTTTAAAAATTGGAATTGTATCAAGCATTTTTCCTGATCACAATGCTGTAAGTTGTATATCAATTACCTAGGAATAAACAGACCAAAAGAGATAAAACACCTGTATGCAGAAAACTATCAGACACTAATGAAAGAAATATACAGCAACAAAAACAGAGAGACATACCATGTTTTTGGATTGCAAAACAATCTACAATGCAATGCAATCCATATCAAACTACCAATGGTATTTTTCACAGAACTAGAACAAAAGATTTCACAACTTGTGTAGGAACACAAAAGACCCTGAATAGCCAAAGCTGAATAAATCAACCTTCCAAACGTCAGTCTATGTTACAAAGTTACAGTCATTGAGTCAGTATGGTACTGGCACAAAAGCAGAGATGTAAACCAATGGAACATGACAGAAAGCCCAGAGATAAACCCATGCACCTATGGGCACCTTATCTTTGACAAGGGAGGCAAGATATACAATAGAGAAAAGACAGCCTCTTCAATAAGTGATGCTAGGAAAACTGAATAGCTACATGTAAAAGAAAGAAACTAGAACATTTCCTAATACAACACACAAAAATAAACTCAAAATGGGTTAAAGACTTAAATATAAGGCCAGAAACTATAAAGATCTTACAGGAAAATATAGGCAATACACTCTTTGCCATAAATCACAGCAAGATCCTCTTTGACCCACCTCCTAGAGTAATGAAAATAAAAATTAAGATAAATTGGATCTAATTAAACATAAAAGCTTTTGCACAGCAAAGGAAACTATTAACAAGATGAAAAGACAACCCTCAGAATGGGAGAAAATAATTGCAAATGAAGCAACTGACAAAGGATTAGTTTCCGAAATATATAAGCAGCGCATACAATTCAGTATCAGAAAAACAAACAGCCCAAATAAAAAATGGGCAGATCTAAACAGACATTCTCCAAGGAAGACATACTGATGGTCAATAAATACATGAAAAGATGCTCAACATCACTAATCATTAGCGAAATATAAATCAAAATTACTATGAGATATCACTTCATACCAATCAGAAAGGCCATCATCAAAAAAATGTACAAACTATAAATGCTGTAGAGGGTGTGGAAAAAAGGGAACACTCCTGCCCCGTTGGTGGGAATGTAAACTGATACAGTCATTATGGAAAACAGTACAGAGATTCCTTAAAAAACTAGGAATAAATTTACCATATGACCCAGCAATCCCACTACTGGGCATATATACTGAGAAAACCACAATTCTAAAAGACACATGTATTCCAATGTTCATTGCAGCACTATTTACAATAGCCAGGACATGGAAACAACCTAGATGTCCATTGACAGAAGAATGGATAAAGAACATGTGGTCCATCTATACAAAGGAATAATACTCTGCCAAAAAGAAGGAGTGAATTTGAGTCAGTGGTAGTGAGGTGGATGAACCTAGAGCCTGTTATACAGAGTAAACAAGCCAAAAAGAGAAAAGCAAACATTGTATATTAATGCATTTATATGGAAATCTAGAAAAGTGGTACTGATGAACCTATTTGCAGGGAAGGAGTGGAGATGCAGATGCAGATAATGGTCTACATCTCAGTAGACACAGTGGGGGGAAGGAGCAGGTGAGACAAATGGAGACAGTAACATTGACATATATACATTATCACGTGTTAAATAGCTGGTAGGATGTTGCTACATAACACAGGGAGCCCAGCCTGGCACGCTGTGACAACTTAGTGGGATGGGATGGGGAGAGAAGGGAGGTGCAACAGGGAAAGGATATATGTATAATTATGGCTGATTTGTGTTGTTGTGTGGCAGAAACCAACATAACATTATAAAGCAATTTTCCAAAAAAAAATTAAATTAAAAAATTACTAATTATTAGAGAAATGCAAATCAAAATGACAATGAGGTACCACCTCACTCCAGTCAAAATGGCCATCATCATAAAGTTTACAAATAATATATGCTGCAGAGGGTGGAGAGAAAACGGAAGCCTCTTACACTGTTGGTGGCAATGTATATGGGTGCAACCACTATGGAAAACAGTATGGAGGTTACTTTATCTGAAAATATCATAGCCATATGATCCAGCATTCCCACTCCTGGGCATATATCCAGAAAAGATAAAAACTCTAATTTGAAAAGATACCTGCAGCCCAATGTTTGCAGTAGCACCATTTACAATAGCCAAGACATAGAGGCAACATAAATGTCCATCAACAGATGAATGAGTAAAGAAGATGCTTCATATACACACAATGAAATATTACACAGAGATAAAAAGAATGAAATAATACCATTCACAGCAACATGAATGGACCTAGAGATCATCATACTAAGTGAAGTAAGACAGGTATCATACGACATCACTTATATGTGGAATCTAAAAAAATGATACAAATTAACTTATTTACAAAACAGAAATAGACTCACAGATACAGAAAACAAACTTATGGTTACCAAAGGGGAAAGAGGATGAAGAAGGGACAAATTAGGGGTTTGGATTAACATACACACACTTCTGTATATAAAGTAGATAACCAACAAAGACTCACTGTATAGCAAAGGGATTATATTCATTATCTTGTAATAACCTATAATGGGAAAAGAATGTGAAAAAGAATACACACACACACACACACACACACACACATATACACGTATACAAGTGAATCACTTTGCTATACACCAGAAACAGAGTACAAATTTTGCAAACAACATTGCAAATCAACTCTACTTCAATTAAAAAACAGAAAAGAACACTTGCTTTTTAGCTGTGCACAAAGCAACCTGAAATAAACTCTACACTCCCTAGACCCCTTCACAATTAATCATAACCTTGGCTCAAATATACTTATGGGATATAAGCAAAACCAGTGTGTGTGCAACTTTTATGAATTTTCCTTAAAGCGACGGGGAGTGCCATTTGCTGCTACTTTCTGTTAGTGTTGGTTAGAGTAGTCAGGCAATTGCTTCAAGTAAGCAGCCGTCTTGAACAATGAGATATACATGGAGCAAAAAATACACCTGACAGAAGCAAAGGATGAAAGAAATCTTCCTCTCTGATGCCATATGCCATTGTGGCATTCCTGGGTGGACTTCCTCTAACTTCTTAAGTATGAAAAAGAAATTCACTTCAACCTTTTATTAAACCATGGCTATTGGGGAATTTTTTCTGTTATTCCCACTGAAGTATAACCCAGGGCTAACTATTAAAAAAATATTTATTAAATTCCTCTAATACGTTATTGCACAATGTACAAAATTGGCATAATCATAACTGGAAAATAAAGGTTCCCTCAAGAAATCTTAGCAAAGGGCAAGGTTAGTATATATGTGGAACAAAATCTTTGAAAGTAAAAACCATATTTTAAGAAGAAATACTGCCTGACAAGCTGAGATGTCCATTTAAAAGAGAATCATTTTTTAAAAGACAGTCTTCAAATCACTGGATACTACCAAGCAAGTCAATTTCTTTAAAAACTAACTTTAAAAGGGTGGAAATAGATATTGACCAATAATGCAACCAGGTCTGCTCAGACCATGACAGTTCATGACTAGAGCAGTGGGCATTTCTTTAATTTCTGTCTATTCAATACCTGAGAAATTTGGGGAAGATCAAGATTCTGTCTCTGGGTATCATCTGAGGTACAGCTAATCAGGAGACAAGAATGGATATAGTCCCAAACTCTTCTTGATTTGCCCTCTGATGACTGTGCTTTCTTACCTGATAAGCCAATACAGGAAAAAGAACAGTGTAAGACTTGAGTCAATGAACCCAGGAATTCTATCAGAAGATTGAGCCATGGAGAGTCAAAAGGAGAATATAAAACACAATGTACTGCAAAGACACTGAGTAAGAGATATTCAGATGAATTACCACCAGATTTTTTAGACAGCAGCAGCACAAAAGATTTAAGAATTCAGCCTTTAAATATGTGAAGTATGAGCAGCATGCACACAATGCAACTTCCTTACCTTCTGAGACCATATCAGTATTAAGCTGTTGAATGCAGCATAAGGAAAGATCAAACTTTGCTTCCATAATTCCAAAGAAACATCCAAGTCTGCAAAAGGAGGAAATGATTTCAGATTAAACAAATTTTTTTTAAAGGCCTCGCTGGTCTTTGGCTTAAGTCTGCATCAATCAATAAATCTAGGGAAAGAGGACGGCTCAGTGAACATGGAATCTAATCCTGCACTCACAGTAGGAGAAAGGATTGGAATGCAGAGACGAAATCTCTCCCCAGTGGTCACACAGATGGAGACCACAGAGCTAGATCCCAAGCATGCATCTGACTACTCAGCCATCTCTCCACATCATCACGGCATGTGGTGGTGCTCCCTACTCCCATATGCTTCCTTCTCTTCCACCAGGACCACTCATTGTGCAATACCAATGTGTCCTCAGGAATCCAGAGAACCAATGTGAGTGCAAAGTCATGCCATCTTCTGCCACCCCCTTCCCCTGTCTTCACCTGAACCTGTGGGAAGGACTATGTCCTGACACCTGCATGGGGATGAGAGGTATGGGACAAAGAGCCATCACCGTTAACTGGCAGGCTCTGCCAGGTGAGAAAGGCTGCACGCTTTCCACTGCTTAGCAAGCTCTGCCAGAGGAAGAGGAGAGAAATGGACAACCAGACCACGGTTCATGTCATGCACATTTTACAGACAGAGAACCAAGGAATGGAGGTTAGACTAAAGGGTTCCCAGAATTCAAACACAGGCTTTCTGATTCCCACTGTAGTGCTCTTCCCATTATGACAATTTGCTCCCAGTGTCATAGCCACGTGTTCTGGAAAACAAACTCACTCAGAAGGACAATGTAGATAGTGGAGTGCAGTTTATTACACTGGTGGGCCAAAGGCGGAATCTCCTCTTAGCCAAGAATCCTGACCAGTTTTTCTGAAAACCTTATATACCCTAAGCGTACTTGTCCAAACCAAACTCCCCAAATTCCCTGAAACTAGTCTGAACAAAGGAAAAGAAAGATACAATCAAAGTTAACCCGTGATTCATATGCCTTAAGCCTAGGTAGCTAACAATGGACAATTATCAATAGGCCTGTGGTCATACCCCAATAAGAATAATACAATTTATGATTCTACTCGGTTACACAGATAATTAGAGTATTCTTTTAGACAACAGAGAGTCTAGGTATGAGCCCTGGGGCTCTCCATCCAGGGGGCTTGCTTTTCCACTTGGTTTGTCGTTTCAAGAGATACTGAGCATATAGCTAAAAGTCCAAGTCCAGCTCAAGATGGAGTACAGCTTTGAAGATGGAGCCTGTTCTGTCTGTTTCCTCCTTCACTCCCCGTTCTTGATGTCTTAACTAATAGTATAAGCATCATTCATAGGGGTATATTGCACCCTGACTCTCCGACCTCCAATTTGGGAGAACAACATCAACCTTTGGGTTACTAAGTTCATAAGATGTTGTAAACTAAAGGGTCCACAAAGCAGAGCTATCAAGGCAGCTATAATAATGGTAAATATAGTTTCCACCAATCGCCCTTCACCCACGTAGGACCGAAGTCCAAAAAGGAAGACTGTCATCAGACATAACTTTTACCTGACCTTTCATGTCATCTAGGGTGGCTGATATATAGCCAGATAAATCAGGAATATATACACAACATTCAACTTTAATTCTAGCACAGGTCCCCCTTTGTATTGAAACTATGGTTAGTCTCAAGATGATACCAGCAAGTTCTTGAAGGAGCAGTTGATTATAGAGCTGCATCTCTTTTTCTTCTTTAAGATGATCTTGGTTTCACGGGCATCAGTGGGGTCCTTTTGTGTAGTCCGCTAGGCGTCCTCCAGGTCTGCGTGGTATGCTCTCTTCACGCTTGTGTGGTAAATCCAGGAGTGACACCTGCCACTTTAACTGCAGTAGGGCTGGTTAGAACAACAGTATATGGACCCTTCCAATGTGGGGCCAATGAGTCGTGTTTCCAGTCCTTGACCACACCCGATCCCTGGGCACAAATTCGTGAATCTATTCCCCAAGGGGGAATGGCACCCTTTCTTCTACAAGCTTAGTTACCTGATTTATTACCTTACCCAGTTGTTCCATCTGCTGTGAAATCTCATCTCCCTTTACCTGAGGCAAATTTGTTAACACCTCTTTTATTATGGGAGGGGGCCTCCCATACACAATTTTGTATGGAGAAGAGCCATGCGACTGTGGGGTCATCCCTAGCCTGAGATGAGCCATCGGGAACAAGTCCATCCAGGAACAGTGAGTGTCTAAGATCCACTTGAAGAGTATCTCTTTAAGTGTCCGGTTGGTCCTTCCACCATCCCAGGACTCTGGGGCCTGTATGCCCTATGTAATTTCCACTTGAGGTTTAAAGTTTTGCTTACTTGTTATACTAAATCAGCTACAAAAGCCAGGCCAATGTCTGATACAATGCTGGTAGGAAATCCAAATCTGGGAACTATCTCCCTAAGCAGGCACCAGGCTACTTTTGATGCTCTTCCAGCCCGGGTAGGAAAAGCTTCTACCCATCCGGAGAACGTACATACTATGACCAGCAGGTAATGGTAGTGTCGGTGAGGTTTCATTTCAGTGAAGTCCAATTCCAGGTGTTCGAAGGGCAGAGTGCCTTTTACCTGAATCCCTGGAGGTTTCTGTCTGTGCCGAGAGGCAGCATTGACCTGTGAGCAGGCAGTGCAGTTCTGAGATTCTGTCCTTTTGACAGCTGGAGGGCCTGGATTAGAGCATATAGTTCGGCCTGTTGAGCGGACCAGTGTGATGGCAGAGAGCTAGCCTCAACGATGGTTTCTTCCATGACTACTGCATATCCCGACAGTCATTGTCCTTGTTTCACCAGGCTGGTGCCCTTGGTGTACAGGACCAATTCTGGGTCTGGGATTGGCTGGTCTCTCAAGTCAGGGCTGCTGGCATATTTCCTTGCAATCATGTGAGGGCCCACCTTCTCCCACAAGAAAGAGAGTGGCCAGATTCAGGGCCTGAGAAGGCTCAATAGTGACATGGGGGTTCTCACATAACAGTCCCTGGTATTGAGTAGTCCAGGATGTTGACAGCCATTTATGGGGGTCCCCTCGCAGGAGAGTGTTGACCTCATGAGGGACTTTTACGAACAAATCTTGGCCCCAAATCAGCTTGGTTGCCTCCCGGACCAGTAAGGCAACTGTGGCAACTGCCCATAAGCATTTCAACATCCCAGTGGCAACTTTGTCCAGCTAATTAGAGGTAAGTCACTGGTCTGTCCCATGTCCCCATAGTCTGGGACAACACTCCCATAGCCACCTTGTCCTTTTCAGTCATGTAAAGAGTAAACGGCTTAGCAAGGTCTGGCAGGCCCAAGGCGGTGTTGACATAATTGTACGGGGTTTGAGTTCTATTACCAGTAGGACTTGTTTTGCAAGCTTGGGGAGGGGTGGAGTGGTGGGTTGTCTTGCGCCCAGACCTCGGGGAATTGTTGTTAACTCTCTCTCTTGACTGTTTAGCCCGTCCGGTTTCCTTGCCAGGAGATTGTGCAACCTCCATTTATCTTGAGGGATTACTGAGTGGAAGAGTAAACAGGTGGTTGAGCCCACTTGAACAGTGGGTCTTTCGTGGGGAGAAAGGTCACTTGTACCCCCAATTTAGACAGCAAGTCTCTTCCTAACAAAGGTACTGGGCATTCAGATCAGATCAGCCGCTCAGTCGTGTCCGACTCTTTGCGACCCCATGAATTGCAGCACACCAGGCCTCCCTGTCCATCACCAACTCCCGGAGTTCACTCAGACTCACATCCATCAAGTCAGTGATGCCATCCAGCCATCTCATCCTCTATCGTCCCCTCCTCCTCCTGCCCCCAATCCCTCCCAGCATCAGAGTCTTTTCCAATGAGTCAACTCTTCCCATGAGGTGGCCAAAGTACTGGAGTCTCAGGGATGTATAAAAATTCACGAGTCACTTAGTGTCCCCCTATCTGACATTTTCAGGGTAGGCTAGAGACACAAAGGCTGCATTTATCACCACCTGAGACCCAGCAGCCTCTGGCTGGGTCTACTGGTGTATAGAATCTATAGGCCTCGCACAATCTTTCGCAGAAGTCAGAGGGTGATTCGCTTTCCCTTTGAATCACTTTGGAGGGTTTTGCGATACTCATAGCTTTTCGGGCTCCCCTCTTGAGGCCTTGTAAAATAGCCACCTGGTAGGTCTCCAGGTGGCCCCTCCCTTCCTCTGTGTTACAGTCCCAGTTGGGCCTCTTATCGGGGGTGGCTAGTTCTGCCCACCGCTGCGGGTTTGCAGTACCCTCTGGTGCCATTGCTCTTAACCATTTTCTGGCCTCAGGTAGGATCCTGTGTCTTTCCTCAGGGCTGAAAAGGGAGACTAGTAGTTGGATTATGTCATCCTATGTAGGGCGGTGGGTTCGACAAATAGTCTCCATTAGCCTAATCATGGCTTGTGGCTCCCCCGAGTACAGTGGAGCATGTCTCTGCCAGTTTAATATATCCTCAGAGGAAAATGGCTGGTAACAATAGGCTACAGGGGGCTGATGGTAGTGCCCCATGCGTCCTGAACTGGAGGCTGTTGTAGCTCTCTGAGGGGCATCTGTAGTGGGGTTCTTTCCCCCTGTTCCTTGGCAGAGCGCAGCCTCTATCTAACTGCTGTGTTTTCTTTCCCCTTCCCATCAGTACTCAGCGGGAGAGGTGGATACAGTCCAGGAGGTCCAGCTGAGGTGGAATTCTGGGGGCATTGACCAGAGGTCTCCATTGCTGGGATTGGAGCCTGCTGAAATGGCGGCTCTACGAACTCCGGGAGAGCTGGTAGAAGAGCAGTGGCCTCTGCAGGAACTTCACCTGGCCCTGGATTGGGCATTAAGGCGGCCTCTGGTCTTGGTGGAGCACTGGGAGGCAGGCGTGTCATTACCCAGTATAGGGGATCCCCATCCAAATCCTGTAGAATTTCCTTTTTTATCATCAGTCAATTTTTGTGCCATTAATATTTTTCCCTTTCCCTTCTGGATACAGAACCTTGTCCAAGTAGGAGGGTCTTGAGCTAACCCTAGCCATGAGTCAGTATGTGGATATTGATCCAGGTGTCCTGGCTCTCCTGTGACTACTGTATAGACTGCTTCCACTATTTGTAAGTTCATGGTGTTCTCTGGTGGCCATCCTACTCCCATAGGGGGCCATTCGACCTCACAGAGTGTGGAGGTGTTTAGGCTTCATCTTCACCCCACAGTCTCCTCCAAATCCCTTCTTTAAATTTTTAATCATGCACTCCAATACAGTTGCCTTAGATTCACTACCCCCGATCTTGCTTACCTTCTCAGACCTTCTTCTACTTTTCCTTTTTGTTCTGTCTACGAAGTTCTCGGTACCCTATGTACCTCTGATATTTCCACTCAATGACACTTCAATTGCCATTTTGCCTCCTTCCTAAATGGGGTGAGAAGAGCCTTACCTGCCAGATCCCAGAGGGAGAAGGAGGATCAGTGTGTCTTCACCTGCTGGTCAGCACAGCTGAACCAGAACACCACGTGATTCAAGACTGTTTCTCCCTTAACTTTTAAAGTCCGTTCTGCCTTGGTGAGCTTGATCATGTGCGGATAAAAATACAGATGGGTTAAATATCCCACGTCCCAGGCCGTCTCTGGAAAAGCCAATTCGTACTCACTTATATATCCCCCTCGTTCTATCCCTACAATTCCGAGGGGGTCAAGATTTCATAGCAGATGGGACACCACCTTGGGGAGGGCAGAATATGAGCACACAAAAACCAAGTTTCTTCTCCTAAAAATCCCCTGGCATTTGCTTGGTAATAATTTTCCCCGAGACAGCATGGACATCACGTCCTAAATGACCTTCACAAATTTCCACGCTATGCCCTAACATGCTCATCAACCTGTGTACCAAGCAATTGTTGCCACCTGCCAATTCCAGGCTCCTGTGGGTCTGTGCCCCTTCTAATCCCTCCCAGGGGGGTGATCAGGCCCCTCTTCCACCCTACCGGGTGGGTTCCTCCTCACCTGAGTGCTCAGTTCCCCTGCTGCCATCCACTACCTGCTAACATGAAAGGTCCAGGTATTGAGAAGCAGAATCCTTCCAGAAGGGCGAGGCACCTTCTCCCCTCTAGAAGATTTGATCCACAGGTCCTCGCAGTAGTCCCAAATGGGATTTGTCTTCTCAAAGTGAGGAGTTTCCTGACACATGTCAAATGTTGTATGACATGGGCCATATGTTGTAGCCACGCGTTCTGGGAAACAAACTCACTCAGAAGGACAATGCAGATAGTGGACTGCAGTTTATTACACCGGCGGGCCCAAGGCAGAGTCTCTTCTTAGCCAAGGACCCTGACCAGTTTTTCTGAAAACCTTATACACCCTAAGTGTACGTGC
Organism: Bos mutus; assembly: GCF_027580195.1. Lineage (NCBI taxonomy): Eukaryota > Metazoa > Chordata > Mammalia > Artiodactyla > Bovidae > Bos > Bos mutus. Next base: position 36,534,859 of record NC_091638.1, on the reverse strand, counting down.
CCAAACCCACCTCCCCAAATTCCCTGAAACTAGTCTGAACAAAGGAAAAGAAAGATACAATCAAAGTTAACCCGTGATTCATATGCCTTAAGCCTAGGTAGTCAACAGTGGACAATTATCAATAGGCCTGTGGTCATACCCCAATAAGCATAATAGAATTTATGATTTTATTCAGTTACACAGATAATTAGGGTATTCTTTCAGGCAACAGAGAGTCTAGGTAGGAGCCCTGGGGCTCTTCCATCCAGTGGACCTGCTTTTCCATTTGGTATGTCGTTTCCATAGATACTGGGAATATAGCTCAAAGCCCACAGTCTGGCTCCAGATGGAGTCCAGCTCAAGATGGAGTCCAGCTTTGAAGACGGAGCCTGTTCTGTCTGTTTCTTCCTTCATTCCCCACTTTTGATGTCTTAACTAATAGTATGAGCATCATTCTTAGGGATATATTGCACCCTGACTCTCCGACCTCCAATTTGGGAGAACAACATCAACCTTTGGGTTACTAAATTTCATAAGACATTGTAAACTAAAGGGTCCACAAAGCAGAGCTATCAAGGCATCTATAACAACGGTAAATATAGTTTCCACCAATCACCCTTCACCCACGTAGGACCACAGTCCAAAAAGGAAAGTTATCATCAGACATAACTTTTACCTGACCTTTCATGTCATCTAGGGTGGCTGATATATAGCCAGATAAATCAGGAATATATACACAACAGTCAACTTTAATTCTAGCACACGTCCCTCTTTGTATTGAAACTATGGTTAGTCTCAAGAGGATACCAGTAAGTCCTTGAAGGAGCAGTTGATTATAGAGCTGCATCTCTTTTTCTTCTTTGAGATGATCTTGGTTTCATGGGGATCAGTGGGGTCCTTTTGTGTAGTCCACTAGGCGTCCTCCGGGTCTGCGTGGTATGCTCTCTTCACTCTCATGTGGTAGATCCAGGGAGTGACACCTACCACTTTATCTACAGTAGGGCTGGTTAGAACAACAGTATATGGACCCTTCCAATGTGGGGCCAATGAGTCGTGTTTCCAGTCCTTGACCACACCTGATCCCTGGGCACAAATTTGTGAATCTGTTCACCAAAGGGAAACGGCACCCTTTCTTGTACAAGCTTAGTTACCTGATTTATTACCTTACCCAGTTGTTCCATCTGCTGTGAAATCTCATCTCCCCTTATCTGAGGCAAATTGTTGACACCTCTTTTATTATGGGAGGGGACCTCCCATACAGAATTCTGTACGGAGAAGAGCCATAGGACTGTGCGGTCATCCTGAGTCTGAGCAGAGTCGTCGGGAAAAAAGCCCACCCAGGAACAGTCAGTGTCTAAGACCACTTGGAGAGTGTCTTTTTAAGTGTCCAGTTGGTTCCTTCCACCATCCCAGGACTCTGGGGCCTGTATGTCGTATATAATTTCCACTTGAGGTTTAAAGTTTTGCTTACTTGTTATACTAAATCAGCTACAAAAGCCAGGCCAATGTCTGATACAATGCTGGTAGGAAATCCAAATCTGGGAACTATCTCCCTAAGCAGGCACCAGGCTACTTTTGATGCTCTTCCAGCCCGGGTAGGAAAAGCTTCTACCCATCCGGAGAACGTACATACTATGACCAGCAGGTAATGGTAGTGTCGGTGAGGTTTCATTTCAGTGAAGTCCAATTCCAGGTGTTCGAAGGGCAGAGTGCCTTTTACCTGAATCCCTGGAGGTTTCTGTCTGTGCCGAGGCAACATTGACCTGTGAGCAGGCAGTGCAGTTCTGAGATTCTGTCCTTTTGACAGCTGGAGGGCCTGGATTAGAGCATATAGTTCGGCCTGTTGAGCGGACCAGTGTGATGGCAGAGAGCTAGCCTCAACGATGGTTTCTTCCATGACTACTGCATATCCCGACAGTCATCGTCCTTGTTTCACTAGGCTGGTGCCCTTGGTGTACAAGACCAATTCTGGGTCTGGGATTGGCTGGTCTCTCAAGTCAGGGCTGCTGGCATATTTCCTTGCAATCATGTGAGGGCCCACCTTTTCCCACAAGAAAGAGAGTGGCCAGATTCAGGGCCTGAGAAGGCTCAATAGTGACATGGGGGTTCTCACATAACAGTCCCTGGTATTGAGTAGTCCAGAATGTTGACAGCCATTTATGGGGTCCCCTCGCAGGAGAGTGCTGACCTCATGAGGGACTTTTACGAAAAAATCTTGGCCCAAAGTCAGCTTGGTTGCCTCCCGGACCAGTAAGGCAACCGCAGCAACTGCCCGTAAGCCTCCAGCATCCCAGTGGCAACATTGTCCAGCTGATTAGAGATAAGTCACTGGTCTGTCCCATGTCCCCATAGTCTGGGACAACACTCCCATAGCCACCTTGTCCTTTTCAGTCATGTAAACAGTAAATGGCTTAGCAAGGTCTGGCAGGCCCAAGGCGGGTGCTGACGTAATTGTAGGGGGTTTGAGTTCTATTACCAGTGGAACTTGTTTTGCAAGCCTGGGGTGGTGGGGGTGGGGGTGGGAGTGGGGGTTGTCTTGCGCCCAGACCTCGAGGAATTGTTAACTCTCTCTCTTGACTGTTTAGCCCGTCCGGTTTCCTTGCCGGGAGATTGTGCAACCTCCATTTATCTTGAGGGATTACTGAGTGGAAGAGTAAACAGATGGTTGAGCCACTCAAACAGTGGGTCTTTCTTGGGGGAAAGGCCACTTGTGCCCCCAGTTTAGACAGCAAGTCTCTTCCTAACAGGTACTGGGCATTCAGGGATGTATAAAAATTCACGAGTCACTGGGTGTCCCCCTATCTGACATTTTCAGGGTAGGCTAGAGACACAAAGGCTGCATTTATCACCACCTGAGACCCAGCAGCCTCTGGCTGGGTCTACTGGTGTATAGAATCTATAGGCCTCGCACAATCTTTCGCAGAAGTCAGAGGGTGATTCGCTTTCCCTTTGAATCACTTTGGAGGGTTTTGCGATACTCATAGCTTTTCGGGCTCCCCTCTTGAGGCCTTGTAAAATAGCCACCTGGTAGGTCTCCAGGTGGCCCCTCCCTTCCTCTGTGTTACAGTCCCAGTTGGGCCTCTTATCGGGGGTGGCTAGTTCTGCCCACCGCTGCGGGTTTGCAGTACCCTCTGGTGCCATTGCTCTTAACCATTTTCTGGCCTCAGGTAGGATCCTGTGTCTTTCCTCAGGGCTGAAAAGGGAGACTAGTAGTTGGATTATGTCATCCTATGTAGGGCGGTGGGTTCGACAAATAGTCTCCATTAGCCTAATCATGGCTTGTGGCTCCCCCGAGTACAGTGGAGCATGTCTCTGCCAGTTTAATATATCCTCAGAGGAAAATGGCTGGTAACAATAGGCTACAGGGGGCTGATGGTAGTGCCCCATGCGTCCTGAACTGGAGGCTGTTGTAGCTCTCTGAGGGGCATCTGTAGTGGGGTTCTTTCCCCCTGTTCCTTGGCAGAGCGCAGCCTCTATCTAATTGCTGTGTTTTCTTTCCCTTCCCGTCAGTACTCAGCGGGAGAGGTGGATACAGTCCAGGAGGTCCAGCTGAGGTGGAATTCTGGGGGCATTGACCAGAGGTCTCCATTGCTGGGATTGGAGCCTGCTGAAATGGCGGCTCTACGAACTCCGGGAGAGCTGGTAGAAGAGCAGTGGCCTCTGCAGGAACTTCACCTGGCCCTGGATTGGGCATTAAGGCGGCCTCTGGTCTTGGTGGAGCACTGGGAGGCAGGCGTGTCATTATCCAGTATAGGGGAGGGGTCAGGTCATCCCCGTCCAAATCCTGTAGAATTTCCTTTTTTATCATCAGTCAGTTTTTGTGCCATTAATATTTTCCCCTTTCCCTTCTGGATACAGAACCTTATCCAAGTAGGAGGGTCTTGAGCTAATCCTAGCCATGAGTCAGTATATGGGTATTGATCCAGGTGTCCTGGCTCTCCTGTGACTACTGTATAGACTGCTTCCACTATTTGTAAGTTCATGGTGTTCTCTGGTGGCCATCCTACTCCCATAGGGGGCCATTCAACCTCACAGAGTATGTGGAGGTGGTTAGGCTTCATCTTCACCCCACAGTCTCCTCCAAATCCCTTCTTTAAATTTTTAATCATGCACTCCAATACAGTTGCCTTACATTAACTTCCCCCGATCTTGCTTACATTCTCAGACCTTCTTCTACTTTTCCTTTTTGTTCTGTCTACGAAGTTCTCGGTACCCTATGTACTTCTGATATTTCCACTCAATGACACTTCAATTGCCATTTTGCCTCCTTCCTAATTGGGGTGAGAAGGGCCTTACCTGCCAGATCCCAGAGGGAGAAGGAGGATCGGCGTGTCTTCACCTACCAGTCAGCAGAGCCGAACCGGAACACCACGTGATCCAAGACTGTTTCTCCCTTAACTTTTAAAGTCCATTCTGCCTTGGTGGGCTTGATCAGGTCCGGATGAAAATACAGATGGGTTAAATATCCCACGTCCCAGGCCATCTCTGGAAAAGCCAATTTATACTCACTTATGTATCCCCCTCCTTCTAGCCTGACAATTCCGAGGGGGTCAAGAAATTCATAGCAGTTGGGACATCACCTTGGGGAGGGTAGAATACAAGCACACAAAAACCAAGTTTCTTCTCCTAAAAATCCCCTGGCATTTGCTTGGTAATAATTTTCCCCGAGACAGCATGGACACCACGTCCTAAATGACCTTCACAAATTTCCACACTATGCCCTAACACACTCGTCAACCTGTGTACCAAGCAATTGTTGCCACCTGCCTATTCCAGGCTCCTGTGGGTCTGTGCCCCTTCTAATCCCTCCCAGGGGGGTGATCAGGCCACTCTTCCACCCTACCGGGTGGGTTCCTCCTCACCTGAGTGCTCAGTTCCCCTGCTGCCGTCCACTACCTGCTAACATGAAAGGTCTGGGCATTGAGAAGCAGAATCCTTCCAGAAGGGCAAGGCGCCTTCTCCCCTCTAGAAGATTCGATCCACAGGTCCTCGCAGTAGTCCCAAATGGGACTTGTCTCCTCAAAGTGAGGAGTTTCCTGACACATGTCAAATGTTGTATGACATGGGCCATATGTTGTAGCCACGCGTTCTGGGAAACAAACTCACTCAGAAGGACAATGCAGATAGTGGACTGCAGTTTATTATACCGGCGGGCCCAAGGCAGAGTCTCTTCTTAGCCAAGGACCCTGACCAGTTTTTCTGAAAACCTTATACACCCTAAGTGTACGTGCCCAAACCCACCTCCCCAAATTCCCTGAAACTAGTCTGAACAAAGGAAAAGAAAGATACAATCAAAGTTAACCCGTGATTCATATGCCTTAAGCCTAGGTAGTCAACAGTGGACAATTATCAATAGGCCTGTGGTCATATCCCAATAAGCATAATAGAATTTATGATTTTATTCGGTTACACAGATAATTAGGGTATTCTTTCAGGCAACAGAGAATCTAGGTAGGAGCCCTGGGGCTCTTCCATCCAGTGGACCTGCTTTTTCAGTTGGTATGCCGTTTCCATAGATACTGAGCATATAGCTCAAAGTCCACAGTCTGGCCCAAGATGGAGTCCTGCTTTCAAGATGGAGCCTGTTCTGTCTGTTCCCTCCTTCACCAGAAAGCTTTCAGTCTAAAATTATCAAATAATGCAGAAAAGCCCCCATCCTAATAAAATAAGATAGGTTCTTGCTATGGGTTGAATTGTGTCCCCCCAAAAGATATGTTGAGGTCCTAAACCCTAGGATCTCAGAAGGTGACCTTCTTTGGAAATATAATCATTGCAGATGTAATTAGTCAAGGTGAGGTCACATGGGGTAGGGTGGGCCTACAGTGCAATAAGACTAGTGTCCTTATAAGAAGGAAGCCATGTGAATGGAAACACAAAAGGAGCCCACCATGTGGTAAGGAGTTTTGGGGGCACTCATTTACAAGACAGGATGCCAAAGATTGCCAGCAAATTGTTAGACGCCAGGAAGAGACAGGGAGGGGTTCTTCCCTGCAGGTTTCCGAGAGATTCACAGCACTATGAGCACTGGCCTCCAGAGCTGTGAGACAATAAATATGTGTCATCCTAAACCACCCAATTTGTGGTATTTTTTATGACAGCCCCAGGGAATTAATTCCACTCTCATTTAGACAATCCATAAACAAGGGAAAAGCACAAACAGTTTAATGTCTGGAAGAGAGACAGAAAAGTACCCTCCTGGGATCACTTGGCCTTGGGCTACAACTCCTGTTTCCAGTGTGACCTTGAACAAGTGGTTTCTCTTTTCTTGGTCTCTCTTTTAACAACAAAGACAAGACAGTATTGATAGTTCCCTTATAGTTGGAGGTAAAGATTAAATGAGGCAATGCATGTGAAAACACAAAGCACAGATAACACACAGCACAGAATAAGGACTCAAAACTATCATTACCATCAACATTATTGATTTTTCAGGCAGATTTAAACAGAAGGGGGTAAAAAACAACAACAACAAAAGAATAATTCACAAACTTAGTCTCAATAATCAACCTTCAGTTCACATATACTACTACTTGCCCAATAAGGGAGCTATTAGACACATGTGGCTATTCAAATTTGAATTATAAAATGAAATGAAAACTTCAATCTCTGAGGCATGTTAGCTATCTTTCAAATGCTCAACAGTCACATGTAGCTAGTGACTACCATACTGGATGGCACAGAATAGAACATTTCCAGCATTGCAGGGAGATATGTTGGATGTTGATGTCACCACCCTTTAAGGTAAAGATTTTACAGAGACAGAGGCCAAGATGTCAATGGTGTGGTATTTTCTTTTCAACTTATAAAAGATTTCCAATGATGCATCAGTAAATGGACATTTTAAAAATCCCTTTATCATCAGTAAACACAAAAGTCAGTTCTTATCACAACTTCAAATAGAAGGTACTGCTACCAAGACTTTTTCATCTACAGTTGGAGATGCTAGAAGCCATGATATGGGGTGTGGATTAATCATGTAAATACTGGGATATGAATAGCTCCCTCAGCAGTATCCATAAAAATGAAAAGGGCTTTGAATTTTGGAAACAAGAATTGGTACAAACACATGTAAACTGAACCCCAAACTCATGCCAGATTAAGAGAGGCTATTCTGGTACAATGTGCTGACCACACAAATACATTTTTAAAGTTCAGCACCTGGGATGGATTAAAAACCACATGCGGGATTGTAACCAAAGCAGAGAAAACACAGTACTAAATGATAGAACAGAAATCAAAGTGACAATTATAGTTTACAAGTCACCAGTTAGATGTCACCTAAAATGCTTTGTTCACTGTAATTGGCCTATCAAGAAGGCATTATGCAATGAATAGCTCAAGAGACAGCCCATGATGTCTCCAATCTTGATACAATTTCCAGACAGGGAAAGAGTATAATAGGCAAATCATTCCTGCTTCAATCAAGATGGGGAAATCACAGTTCAAGAAAAAGCAAATCAAAATAGAGAAATAAAGTTCAGTTTCCTACTAATCATAGATGACATTGAAAAGGACATTTGAACTCTTGGATAAAAGCCCAAAACTCTAAAGAAATCACTTGATCCCAAGCATAAAGGGGTGATAGGATCTTTGGTTCTGTGGAACAGAGAGGTGGATAAATCAGAGACCATGTACCACTGAGCCCTTTACATCCAGGCAAAGGCCTGTCCAAGAGGAATAAGACAGTGTACACGTTCACTGGAATTAACCCCAGTAGGGTCATCAGGCAAGCCCTTTTCTTGTTTGGGCATGCCAAACATGCCTTATCTCGCATATAACTCACCATCCAGTGAGTCTCTAGGACAGACAGAAGGGACCATCCATGGATGCCTGCCACAGTCACCCCGTCGAGCCTTGCTCAGACTCAGAAAATAAGTCTGGCATGCCTTCAGGCATCCACACCAATTTTTATGGATTCCGGGTTATCTTCTTTCTGTCTCATAAATGTCAACATGGGAGGTGGGAGGGTCTGTAGGGCAGGCCCCCAAAATATATTCCTGACATCACTGTCTCATAGAGCCCTCTCCCTGGAAAAAAAAAGGTTAATGAAAGAGTTGATGATTCACACAAAGAAAGGGGTCAGAGAATGAACACCTGAAGAAAGAGCCTTTCTTAAGGAGGAGGAGCCCTCTCCATACACATTCACTATGAACTCTTTGACAGCTCAAAGAGAAATGGCCGTGATCTCCACATCATGGCCACAACCCACTGGAGTCTCCACATTCCTTTCTTATGACACTTGTCTGCCACCTGGAGAGATGTGATCATCTCCTTTCCTTGGAGGGTTTCTGCACATGGCAAGATGGGGTCAAGTGAAAGGCAAGCTATTGGTTGAAAGCCTCAGAGTATGGTTCTGAGATGTTTATGAGGTCAGATCTTGCACTGCTCCTATCATACTCCAGCTGTCTGCACTATTAAGAAACACAAGAAATCTATCACATGATTTCTTTCTGGACACTCTCTCTCCACATAAAATGAGCTTCTTCCTCTACCTGAGCAAGAGATTCCAGCTTGTTCAACCAGTTAGAAAATATATGCTCCAAGGTAGTCAACATGTACAGACTTCCAGTTTTAATACAAACTGAGGATACTAAGTATAATGTGATGACTATAGCTAACGTTGCTGTATGATATATAAAAAAGTTGTTAAAAGAGTGAATCCTAAAAGACCTCATTACAAAGAAGAATTTTCCTTCCCTTTTTCTTTTTCTTAACACTATGTCTGTATGAGAAGAACAGATGGTTAGCTAAACCAACTGTTCGTGTTGTGGTCATCTCACAACATATCTAAAATCAAACCACCATGCTGTACACCTTAAACTTATACAAGTGATGCACATCAATTATTTATCAATAAAAGTGGGAAAATAATGTTGCAAAATAATGACCAAGATAATAAATAAATTCAATGAAGTAGGTTAAGTTTAATAAAAGGCAGTAGTATCAGAAAGTGACTGCAAAGACATTACAGTGCTTTAGTAGAAATTCTGAGAACAGCGAGTAGCCAATAATCTATTAGAGCAACAGAGGTGGTCATTTTTAACGACATATTTGTGACAAAATCAGAAATAGGTAATAGACTAACTTTAAAGAGGTCTCTGTTTTAAATCAGCTGGGCTCTCTCAGTACAGCCATCTCTGGACAGTCTCAACCCTCAGCTTTATTCCTTATTTTTGCCAGTGTCTACATAGCCTGATGGCTTCCCGATCCCTCTGAAAGGCTATCCAAATGAGAAGACCTAGGGATTATGTGTTGCTACTCTTAACCTTCATCCGCCTACATGTCATAAAGAGTAGTGCTTAAACCCACCCTTTGTTCAGCTCTGATCCACATGAGGGACAAAACTGATTTGCAGTAAATCCAAGGATAAGCACAATTCACTAGCAATACTAGCAAAATAATCCTAAAAACACCAGAAATTGCTGTGTGCTTACTGGGTGCCTAGGCACTATTCTAAGCAATTAACATATAACTCAATTAATCCTTGCAGCAACCCTATGCAGTCAGGCAGTTCAGTCGCTCAGTTGTGTCCGACTCTTTGCGACCCCATGGGCTGCAGTACGCCAGGCCTCCCTGTCTATCACCAACTCCTGGAGTTTACCCAAACTCATATCCATTGAGTCGGTGACACCACCTAATCATCTCATCCTCTGTTCAATCTTTCCCAACATCAGGGTCTTTTCAAATGAGTCAGTTTGAAGAAACCAAGACATGGGAAGATTAAGTAACTTGCCCAAGGTCACATATCCAAGCAGACAGCTTCCACAGATTCTGCTCTTGACTGCTATCTCCTCTACCTGTTAAGAAACAGAAATGTAACTGCATCCTTTTCACTCCTCTTCATAAAACATCACCAAAGGCAAAGAAAGTAAGAATTAGCTTTAGAGAATTTTAAATTCACACAAAAATACTTTTAAACAGGAAATTGCTTATTTCAGATATTGGTATAGAGAACCACAGACCAGTGTCAAATGACTTGAGACAACACTTAAAATTCTCTATCCTAGCTCTGTGGTCACGTTTACTGGAAGGCACAGAGCAGAAGTTGCTTGGGCAAATTTTGAATATATGCTCTGCTCAGTCTATATGATATCTTTAAGTTTTAAAAAATGTTTTGTCAAAATATAAAGGTTGAACATTTTTACATAAATATTCAGGTTTTAGGCTTTTCTAGGATAAGCAGGTTTATCAATGCTCCCTCATGCAACACTGCTGCTACTGCTGCTAAGTCACTTCAGTCGTGTCCGACTCTGTGGGACCCCATAGACAGCAGCCCACCAGGCTCCCCCGTCCCTGGGATTCTCCAGGCAAGAATACTGGAGTGGGTTGCCATTTCCTTCTCCAATGCATGAAAGTGAAAAGTGAAAGTGAAGCCACTCAGTTGTGTCCGACCCTCAGCAACCCCATGGACTGCAGCCTACCAGGCTCCTCTGTCCATGGGATTTTCCAGGCAAGAGTACTGGGGTGGGGTGCCATAGCTGGTTTCCAAACCACTGATCCTTTCGCCATCCAGTGATACTTCTCTTTTTATATTGTTTAAAAACAAAGTGTGATTTATTTAAATTAATATAAAAAATGTGAAGGGAAGTGTGAAAGTCTTGGTCGCTCAGTCATGTCTAACTCTGCGACCCTAGGAACCGTAGCCTGGCAGGCTCCCCCATCCCTGGGATTCTCCAGGCAAGAACACTGGAGTGGGTTGCCATTTCCTTCTCCAATGCATGAAAGAGAAAAGGGAAATTGAAGTCGCTCAGTTGTGTCCAAATCTTAGCAACCCCATGGACTGCAGCCTACCAGGCTCCACTGTCCATGGGATTTTCCAGGCAAGAGTACTGGAGTGGGGTGCCACTGCCTTCTCCTCATGCAACACTAGCAAGAGCAAAAATGTAGGTCTTGTCCTTGAAATGGAGCATATAATCTAGTTTGCCATACTCACCACCACTCCCTATTGTATTATACCTCACAACTTCTTTCCCTTATATTCCCTCTTAGGATGTCATAACACATTTGAGCAAGTAGACTCCTATTTAGAAGAAAGGGGGTGTTATAGAGGAAAGAATTCTGAACCAAGAGGTGAAATTAAGTGTTTCTATTTCTAGTTATGGAACTGGTAATACTACCTTACTCCCTGTATGCACATTTTAAAAATATGAGGCCAGGCTAGATACTGTGATTCCATAAGTTTTAAAACTCAGATAGGACACTAAAGCATTAAACTTTTTATCACAGTAGTGAGAAATGAGCTTGTCACTGTTTCACAGGCTGCCTAAGCAAGTTCTTCCTGTGCATAGAATAACAAAGAAAAGAACTGGCCTAGGTCTAGATGTGGAGAAGGAAATGGCAACCCACTCCAGTATTCTTGCCTGGAGAATCCCAGGGACAGAGGAGCCTAGTGGGCTGCCATCTATGGGGCTGCACAGAGTCAGACACGACTGAAGCGACTTAGCAGCAGCAGCAGCAGGTCTAGATGAGACACTTGACCATCTGTGGAGCCTGAGAAGGAGCTCACAACAGTACTTTAGTACTTCTCATTACTGTATTGAATGTACTCTTCAGATAAGAGACAGTAACTCTTCATTCTGCAATGTTGTAAGTGGCTCGATTTCACTTTGTCATCCACAGGAGAAAGGTTTTTCAGTTCAGTTCAGTTACTCAGTCATATCTGACTCTTTGTGGCCCCAAAGACTACAGCATGCCAGGCTTCCCTGTCCATCACCAACTCCTGAAGCCTGCTCAAACTCATGTCCATTGAGTCAGTGATGCCATCCAACCATCTCATACTCTGTTGTCCCCTTTTCCTCCTTTCTTCAATCTTTCCCAGCATCAGGGTCTTTTCCAGTGAGTCAGTTCTTTGCATCAGGTGGCCAAAGTATTGGAGTTTCAGCATGAGCATCAGTCCTTCCAATCATGCATTTTTGGACAAATTCACTAATTCATTCAATAAATGTCGATGAAGCTCTGGGCACTGTGCCAGACACTATAAAACCCCAAAGTAAAATGGTGGGTAAAGAGGGAACAAAAGGTTACTTTCCCAGGTGGCTGCCATGATGGGGAGGGTAATGTGAGTACCTGAAGGTAACAGATGGTCAGCCTTGGATGACATGCCCAACTTTTTAGGAAAATTACTAATGCTTCACAAAGTATTCAGAAAGACCATTTTTTTTTTTTTTTAATGGAAAAAGAAGAGTCAGAACTTGTTAAGAGCAAGCATAAGGCAAAGTCTGGAAGGCTGAGTAAACTCAGGAAGCAGAAAGTGAAAAGTAGAAGTACTAATGCTACAAAATCACGGAGAATGCTTAGAGCTTCCTTGAGTTGTAGGAGATTCAACTTAAACATGGTCTTATCAGAACACACAGCAGGAGCTCTCTAATGATTTGGTAATGATGCCATTTGCTACACAGGATGAAAGGATGTCTGAAGTGTGCATCTTATATTCTGATTCCAATCTCACAATCCAAAACTGCCCAAGGCAAGGTCTTTCATCCAACTAGGCATAAGAGAGACATCTGCTTCTTGCTCGGTCTCATTTCACATCCAGGAGGGTGTTTGCTTCCCTACCACTTCAAGGGGTCCCTTTGAATTTGCAGTAGCTCTGGGAGAACTGTGGGAAGGTACACACACCGGTCCTCAGATGGAAGCCTTGTGGCTTAGACCAAGTGTTGTTCCTGCTGGGCAGTCATTGCTAAGAGTGACTTTGCGTCAAGATTGGCCTGCCAATCAGTCAGACCTTTTGGCAGAGGTCATGTAGAGTTACTAATTTTGTGGGACTGAGCAGTGTGTTAATATATGCTGTGACCAGTACTTTTTCTCCAGGGCCATTTAACCAAGCACTTCCTAAGCAGATCAGAGGTACTGCCAAATCCCTTCTGCCCAGAGTCACAGGCTTTAGGCTCCTTTCTCTGTGCTTTCCTTCCCATAGATTATCACTTAGCTTCACACCACCCTCTGAAATCCTCTTATTTCCTTTGTTTGGCCCACTTGGAAACTTTCACAGCTCCATTGAAAGCAGAATCTAAATCAACAAGCAAAAATTTGGTTGCCACTCCCTTGAGGACAAGAAGGGCTTGGTCTTTAAAATAAGATTCTTTAATTTCAATTCATAGAAGTGAGAAGAAATATTTACTTGCCATCCTTCAGGAAGACACCTCATTCTCAGATGGCTAAATCACCTCTTCCATAGCAGAAGCAACAAAAGACTTTCCATATTAAAACAGGCTGAACTTTACCTAGAATTACATTTATACTGTGTATAACCTCATCCTCTAGATATGCTAACTGGTAGAAAACTTTCACTTTTTCAAATTCTTCATTTAATTAGAGTCAACAAAAACTTCTTTACAGAGTGATCTGAGTTCACAGGCCAGAGAACCATCATAGAAGTCAAGCAATAACTTGAATTCAGATATACCTGAATCCCGGTTCAGACCTCAAGTCAAGATACTTAATTTTTTGGTGTCCTTGGGCAAGTTATTTAACTTCTTTAAGCCTTCAAATTCTAATCTAGAGAATGAGAGTGATAAAGCCTCCCTACTCTGCATGGCCCTAGGCAATACTTCAGAGCTAATACATGGACAAGCACTCAGCACAGTACCTGGCACAGAGCAGTGTCAGGGCACAAAAACAAAAATGATGTCATGGCACAGAAGAGACAGCAGTTAAAGCAAAGAGAGATGGCTCTCACTTTCTGTATCAATGTTTAACAGAACATCCAGAGTACGGCGGAAGCGTCAACCTTGAGTTATATTTGAAAGAAAATTTTGAGGTAGAAGGATTGACCAAGGAAATACATAACAAAAAGAAATCCACAAAGACTAAATAAACAAAGAAATATCCCATGTTCTTGAATAGGAACACTCAATACTGTCAAGATGTCAGTTCTTTCCTTTGATCTGTAGTCAATGCATGTGTGCACACCAAGTCACTTGAGTCATGTCCGACTCTTTGCGACCTCATGAATTGTAGCCAGCCAGGCTCCCCTGACCATAGGATTCTCCAGACAAGAATACTGGAGTGGGTTGCCATGCCCTCCTCCAAGGGATCTTCCCAATCCAGAGATCGAACCTGCATCTCTTACATCTCCTGCATTAACAGGCGGGTTCTTTACCACTAGTACTACCCAGGAAGCACCCCAGAAAGTTGTTTTATAGATATCAGTCAGTCAGTTCTGTTGCTCAGTCATGTCTGACTCTGCAACCCCACGGACTGCAGCACACCAGGCTTCCCTGTCCATCACCAACTCCCAGAGCTTGCTCAAACTTATGTCCATCGAGTCCATGATGCCATCCAACCATCTCATCCTCTGTTGTCCCCTTCTCCTTCTGCCTTCAATCTTACCCAGCATCGGGGTCTTTTCCAATGAGTCAGTTCTTTGCATTAGGTGGCCAAAACACCGGAGCTTCCACTTTAGCATTAGTCTTTCCAATGAATATTCAGGACTGATTTCCTTTAGGATTGGCTGGTTTGATCTCCCTCTGACCAAGGAACTCTCACGAGTCTTCTCCAACACCACAGTTCAAAAGCATCAATTCTTTGGTGCTCAGCTTTATTTATGGTCCAGTTCTCACATCCATACACGACTACTGGAAAAACCATAGCTTTGACTATAGTGACCTTTGTCAGTACAGTAATCATATGACAGAAGAAGTTCTGCAAAAGCTTGTTTATAGATATGAACAAACTAGTTCTAAAGTTTATGTGGAGAGACAACAGACACAGACTAGCCAACACCATAGTGAAAGAACAAAGTTAGAAAACTATTAATAATAATACTTGATTTCAAGGCTTAACTATAAAACTGCTATAATCAAAAACATTATGGCACTGGCAAAAGAATAAATAAACAAATCAATGGAACAGAATAGAGGGCCCCAAAATAGACTTCCATAAATATAGTTAGTTGATTTTTGACAAAGGAAAACAGAAAATACAACGGAGCAAAGACAGTCTTCTCAATCAATGGTGCTAGAACAACTGGACAGGCACATACAAAGAAATACATCGAGACATTGATCTTATATCTTTCACAAGTGTGAAGTGAAAGTCACTAAGTCCTGTCCAGCTCTTTGAAACCCTATGGATTGTAAACTGCCAGGCTCCTCTGTCCACAGGGTTTTCCAGGCAAGAATACTGGAGTGGGTTGCCATTCCCTTCTCCAGGGCTCTTCCTGAACAGGGATTGAACCCATGTCTCCAGTGTCTCCTGCATTGTCAGGTGCATTCTTTACCACTTAGCCACCTGGGAAGCCCCACAGTGTATCATCATAGGTTCATCAATTTTAACAAATGTTCTCTACTATGGGGCATGTTGGTAATGGGGGAGGCTAAGCATGTGGCTAAGCATGTAAATGGGATATCTCTGTGCCTTCCATTCAATTTTACTGTGAACCTAAACTGCTTGAAAAAAATTAAGTCTTAATAAAAATTCAGTTACTGAATGGCATTGACTCATTCTGCCAATCTATACTGGGTAACAACTTTATATCAGATTAGGGCTAAATATGGTAGTGGGAGGGGGCAGCAATATAATGGTGAAAAAGACATAATTAATGTCTGTTATCATGAAACTGCTGGGAGATGGAGGTAAATAAACTACTGACAATATTATATCATGGTAGTGCTCAGGAAATATCAATAGTGCTCAGAAATATCAATAACCTCAGATATGCAGATGACATCACACTATGGCAGAAAGCAAAGAAGAACGAAAGAGTCTCTTGATGAAAGTGAAAGAGGAGAGTGAAAAAGTTGGCTTCAAACTCAACATTCAGAAAACTAAGATCATGGCATCCAGTCCCATCACTTCATGGCAAATAGATGGAGAAACAGTGGAAACAGTGACAGACTTTATTTTGGGGAGCTCCAGAACCACTGCAGATGGTGACTGAAATTAAAAGACTCTCACTCCTTGAAAGAAAAGTTATGACCAAACTAGATAGCATATTGAAAAGCAGAGACATTACTTTGCCAACAAAGATCCATCTAGTCAAGGCTATGGTTTTTCCAGCAGTCATGTATAGATGAGAGTTGGACTGTGAAGAAAGCTGAGCACTGAAGAATTGATGCTTTTGAACTGTGGTGTTGGAGAAGGCTCTTGAGAGTCCCTTGGACTGCAAGGAGATCCAACCAGTCCATTCCAAAGGAAATCAGTCCTGAAAAATCCAATACTTTGGCCACCTGATGTGAAGAACTGACTCACTGGCAAAAACCCTAATGCTAGGCAAGATTGAACGTGGGAGGAGAAAGGGATGGCAGAGGATGAGATGGTTGGATGGCATCACCAACTCAATGGACGTGAGTTTGGGTAAGCTCCAGGGTTTGGTGATGGACAGGGAAGCCTGGCATGCTACAGTCCATGGGGTCACAAAGAGTTGGACACGACTGAGCAACTGAACTGAACTGAGTGCTCAGGAAAGTACAAGGTGCTCCAGGAGTATATGCCTAGCAAACCCCTGATTATGAAAAGCAGCTTTCCTACAGGTTGGGCCAGCTCAGCTGAGATCCACAATGCAAGGAGAAACTTTCATTGTGAAGGAGGTGTGTAATAGCAGTACAAAGATTTGGAGGTAAAAGGAAATGAGTCCTTCTGAAGAACAGAAAGAAGTAGGAGAAGTCATAAGATGCTAGGAGCCACCAGGTATAGTGGTAGACTTGGCTCAGTCTAGGTCAGATGGAGGCCCTGGCAGGAGGGCAGGCTTGAAAGAGGGGATTTGATCTCTAATATACTAGAAAGCATCAGGCAGATTTTCAGCAGACCAATGTCTTCTCTTCAGGTAGTGAGACTAAGAAAGATATTTTCCCCCTTAACTTTTAGATTTTTAAAAATTCTAAAATGAGCGAGTATAGTTATGCCATTGATAAACAGCTTTTTTAAAACTCGCTTTAAAAAGAGATAAATACAATAAACTATCCACCAAACAAGCCCTTCTTGGAGAGAAGGTCAATGAACTAAAGACTGCTAACATCACCAAGAAAGCAAACTCAAAATTTAGAAACAGGGAAGAGGTAAAAACAGGATCTTTGCCTCTGCACATCAATCAAGAGATATAACTCAACTGGGATGCAGACCAGACTCTATCTAGAGCCTTCAACATGAAGTCCTCAGAGATGACTGTCTTGAGGATGACAGAGAAACAAGCTAGAAGGAAACTTACTCAGAGAACTCTTAAGTGGTTTTCAAATGCTTTTTAAGAAAAAAGGTTTTTCTCCTTTTCAAATGAAATTTTCAACATAAAATAAGTAAAAGATCACTGCACATTGAACAGGATGGGGAATATGGTTGGGAAATCCAAACTGTGATGACTTGATTTCCTCTATTTCCTAAGGTTACTTCTTCCTCCAAGAGCTCCGCATAGTAGTTTGAAATTTACCAACCTAGATTTACTTTGCAAGAAACTGCAGTCTACTGCAAGGAAGTCAAAACTTTTACCATGGTAAGTATTGGTACAAAGTTATGCGTTAGTGCAGAAGAGGAGCATGAACTCAGACACATGTTCTGCATTCACTCTGGCTTTCTCCACTCCACCCCCCACCAAAAAAAAAAAAAAAAAAGGCTTTAAAAATGATTGCCAGAAATTGTAGTGTTCATGATGAAGAAGTGAAGTTCAGCCAGAGTACATCTCTTTATGGAACCCCATTTCACTTCCAAGGACCCTCTCTCCAGTCTTCAGGAAGTCCAACTCCACCCTACAAAGGAGCTCCCAGGGAGTGCTGTATATTAGTTTGCATTTCAACTCAAAGAACTTCAACAACAACAAAAGTGGATCATTTTGGCTCACTTAGAAGGGAAGACTAAGGTCAGTTGTTCCTGGTATGGCAAGATCTCAGAAGCACTCTTTCTCACCATCACCTGTTTCAGTTTTCCTCTGAAATGTTTCTTACCGAAGGTAGATCTCTTCATCAGTGTGGCCACTGACAGGTCTGAGTTTAAATTTCTTGACATCTATGTCCTTGAAGACAAGGGGAACTGTTGCACTACAGCTTCAGCAAAAGTCTTCAGAAAGGCTTTGATCTGCCTGAACCAATAACTGTGATCAGGACAACTGTGATCTTCTAACTGGCCCAGGCTGAATCTTGAGTCAACAAAGTAGAAACATTCCCACATCTAGGGATTAGTGGGTGGGGGAGACTAGGAATTAGAGATCAGTGGTTCCTCAATGGAACTGACCAGCTGTTCTCTAGGAAAGGGGCAGGAGTGCTCGGCCAGCACATATAAGACATAACCTTGCATTCCTATATACTAACAATGAGAAAAACAGAAAGAGAAATTAAGGAAACAATTCCATTCATCATTGCAATGAAAATAATAAAATACTTAGGAATATATCTACCTAAAGAAACTATAAAACACTGGTGAAAGAAATCAAAGAGGACACTAATAGATGGAGAAATATACCGTGTTCATGGATCGGAAGAATCAATATAGTGAAAATGAGTATACTACCCAAAGCAATCTATAGATTCAATGCAATCCCTATTAAGCTACCAACAGTATTTTTCAGAGAATTAGAACAAATACTTTCACAACTTGTATGGGAATACAAAAAACTTCTAATAGCCAAAGCAGTCTTGAGAAAGAAGAATGGGACTGGAGGAATCAACCTGCCTGACTTCAGGCTCTACTACAAAGCCACAGTCATCAAAAGAGTATGCTACTGGCACAAAGACAGAAATATAGATCAAGGGAACAAAATAGAAAGCCCAGAGATAAATCCACACACCTATGGACCCCTTATCTTTGACAAAGGAGGAAAGAATATACAATGGAGAAAAGACAACTCTTTAAAAAGTGGTGCTGGGAAAACTGGTCAACCACTTGTAAAAGAATTAAACAAGAACACTTTCTAACACCATACCCAAAAATAAACTCAAAGTGGAGTAAAGATCTAAATGTAAGACCAGAAACTATAAAAGTCCTAGAGGAAAACATAGGAAAAACACTCCGACATAAACCACAGCAGGATCCTCTATGACCCACCTCCCAGAATATTGGAAATAAAAGCAAAAATAAACAAATGGGACCTAATTAAAATTAAAGGCTTCTGCACAACAAAGGAAACTATAAGCAAGGTGAAAAGACAGCCTTCGGAAAGGGAGAAAATAATAGCAAATGAAGCAATGGACAAAGAATTAATCTCAAAAATATACAAGCAACTCCTGAAGCTCAATTCCAGAAAAATAAACGACCCAATCAAAAAGTGGGCAAAAGAACTAAACAGACATTTCTCCAAAGAAGACATACAGATGGATAACAAACACATGAAAAGATGCTCAGTATCACTCATTATCAGAGAAATGTAAATCAAAACCACAATGAGGTACCATTTCATCATGCCAGTCAGAATGGGTGCGATCCAAAAGTCTACAAGCAATAAACGCTGGAGAGGGTGTGGAGAAAAGGGAACCCTCTAACACTGTTGGTGGGAATGCAAACTAGTACAGCCACTATGGAGAACAGTGTGGACATTCCTTAAAAATCTGGAAATAGAACTGCCTTATGATCCAGCAATCCCACTGCTGGGCATACACACCGAGGAAACCAGAATTGAGACACATGTATCCCAATGTTCATCGCAGCACTGTTTATAATAGCCAGGACATGGAAGCAACCTAGATGTCCATCGGCAGATGAATGGATAAGAAAGCTGTGGTACATATACACAATGGAATATTACTCAGCCATTAAAAAGAATACATTTGGTTTTTTTAAATTTTATTTTATTTTTAAACTTTACAAATTGTATTAGTTTTGCCAAATATCAAAATGAATCCACCACATACATTTGAATCAGTTCTAATGAGGTGGATGAAACTGGAGCCTATTATACAGAGTGAAGTAAGCCAGAAAGAAAAACACCAATACAGTATAATAATGCATATACACAGAATTTAGAGAGATGGTAAGGATAACCCTGTATGTGAGACAGCAAAAGAGACACAGATGTATAGAACGGTCTTTTGGACTCTGTGGGAGAGGGCGAGGGTGGGATGTTATAGGAGAATGGCACTGAAACATGTAAATTATTACATGTGAAACAGATTGCTAGTCCAGGTTCGATGTAGGGTGCTTGGGGCTGGCGCACTGGGATGACCCAGAAGGATGGGATGGGAGGGAGGCTGGAGGGGGGTTCAGGATGGGGAACACATGTACACCCATGGCAGATTCATGTCAATGTATGGCAAAACCAATACAATATTGTAAAGTAAATAAATAAATAAAACTGAAAAAAAAAGAAAAAAAAAAAGACATATCCTTGACATTGCATGTCTCTGGCAGGTCATCTCCAACTTGCTGAAAGTAGGACTATTTATGTGAAATGGCATCTCAGAGATACACTTAACACTTCTATTCACTCATGTAAATAGTCAAACACTGTTTACTGTCCTAATTGAATCAGGCTTAAACTAGAACTGAAGGGAAATTAGCTGAATTAAGACTTCTGTATTTTCCTAAAAATCAAATGCATCCCAAACTACTTCTGAAAATGCAAACTCTGAGCTTAATACTGGCGTGTAATCCTTGTCTCTACTACAGATTCCTACAGAAAAAAAAGTATTTGAATGAAGCTTTATTATATCCACCTTTAGGATAAATAAAATCATTTCAAAGTTCTAAACATATGAACTTTTCAACACCAAATTTAAAGGATTTTTACAAAGACCACAGTGGAAAAAGTAGAATGTGTATATATATAATTATAATAGAATTAATGATTAATTTTTTAATGAAATATCATCTTTTCAGAGCACAGAAAAATACCGAGCATCTGCTGTTGCCTTCCCTAGATTATGGGCATTGGGAATAAGGTCAAATGCATATTTCACAGCTTAGATATTTCAAGCTTTCTACTCCTTAGGTTTCCAAAATAGCTCTCAAATTTCTTCAAAGCTTTAGTCACAAAATAGAGCTAAAATGTAATGAGAAAAGGCTGAAAGAAAAGCTCTAACACAGATACATCAGGTGGTTTTTGAGAAGCACTTGAATGACAAAGCTGAAATCGACATCTGTTAGCACCTTTCATCAAGCCCCCTGGAAAATACACTGAATCCATTTAACTCTTGGCATCCAACAAGAAGGGATTCTCCAGGTCCGGCAAGTATTAGATGCTCTAAACAAAGCCATGGAGTGGCTCTGATGGGACAAAAAAAAAGAACCCAAAATAAGCCAAAATGAAAATCACTTCTCTTCTCTTTGCTTGTCCTGCCCTGAAGGGAAATATGACGAAATGCATATGGGCTGAATCGCTGCACGAGTGAACCATGGGTAAGGGCCTCAGGTCAATCCAGGACAGGAGAATGACATCTGTTAGTGTTTGGGGATGGAAACATTCCCCAGGGACCTTTAGAAACAATGCCAGCTTTGAAATAGTGCTGGTCACTTTCCCCTTCCCCCCACCCCATATAAACAGAATTCTTCAAACTTTAATAATCAGAACCAAACTTTATACCACACTTCACATGGCAACATAGCCATTCCATGACTTTGCTATGGAGAGTCCATATTTTTTTTCTGCATAAAAGTGTTTCACTACCAAATCAGTAGAAGACAACAGTTTGAAAAAAATACACGTAGTATATATATTAATAAATTCAGGTAATGGAGAGCCTAAGGCTTAAAATTATATTTTCCCAAACCCAGTTTGCCAGGCTGTTTATTCTCACTTGGTTTGTTCCTTTTATACAGAGCAATCTAAGTAATCTAAAAGCATGTCAATATGTTCCTTTTATCCATAGTAAAACACACATCTGTGGGTACCTTGGTAGAGAAAATAAAGTCTGGGAGAGCACTGTGGTGCTGTGGAACACTTAGGAGATTTGTACCTTTACTTCAAATCCTCTAAGTCTTGCTCATTTAGCTTGCATTTTTTAAGGGCCTAATATATGCTAGACATTGGATATATGAAGATGAGCAAACATTCACCAGGAGGTAAGTCAGGGAGATAAGCACATAAAGAAATGATTACAGTCCATTTGTGTGACTATTGAAAGCAGGCGACTGATGAGGAAAGGAAGGTTAATTTAGTCAGGCAAAGGGGTGTTATTAGGTAAGGGTCATTGGGTAGGTAACCCTTGACCCTTGAGAATTAACTAAGAATTCACCAGGTGAAAAGTAGTGTTGAGTGGAGGAGACAGAACAAAGAGTGAGGAGTATATTCCAGACTAGTGAAAACAAGTGACTTCATCTCAAATCCTAACGCTAATTGACTGGGAGTGGTCGCTCCAAGTGTGGCAATGAAAAACACGATGAAGCTATGAGGCTGATGTTACTGAAGGTCCACTTTTCCTCAATTCTGTCCACTCTTGAGTTCACCTGTAGCCTCAGTGGACAATTCTGTTACATGCTGACAGCCTCCTATTTCAACCACCTACAGCATTCTGCTTCTCTGAGGATTTTCTCTGATTCTAGGAGCCCAAGGTCAGAGCAGCCTGAAAGATTAACAATTTCATGCCCCCACAGGGAAACTTTGTGTCCATGAGAAATCGAAGTCAGTGGAAAAGTACACAAGCCCTGTGTCTTGGTTACATAATTCTCAGGTATGTCACAAATCATCCTCAATGATATGCTGATGGGACTGAACCCAACTGTCCATATTAAGGTATCCTTTATTCTCTGTCCCCTGACTCACTTTCCTCACTCCTTCATTTCTGCTTCCTAGGATCACCATTCAAACATTATGCATTAGTTAACTACTGCTGTGTAACAAATGGCCCCCAAATTCAGCTTGAGACAATAAAGAATACCTACTATCTCTTATAGTTTCTATAGGTCAGGAAAAGCATAGTTGTATGGTTCTGCCCCAGGGCCTCTCCCAAGGTTGCAGTCAAATGATGGCGTGATGGACCTGGAGGGTCCACTTCCCAGGTGGCTCACTCAGAAGACTGGCAAGTTTCTACTGGCTATTAGCAGGAGGACTCACCACAGGGAATTCTCCACAGTGTTGCTTGAGGGTTCCTCACAACAGGGCAGCTAGCCTCCCTCCCAAGAAAGGATCCAAAAGAGAACAAAGGGAGTAGGTCACAACATCTTTTTGACTTAGTCTCAGAAGTCACACACTGTCACTTACACTCTATTCTAAGATTCAAACAGGACAGCTTTATGCAATATAGGAAGGAATTACACAAGGGAGTGGATACACAGGGAGGCTAGGATCATTGGGAGACATTTTGGAGACTGACTGTCATACTTTATCTTAGGGTTTATCAGCCAAGTTGGTTCTGTTCTGTTGGTGATTTCTGCCCTGAATGGACCATCAGAGCGCCGTCATGCATTCTTGCATGCGTGCTGGGACCCTAAAATTCCTTTTGTCTTTAATCTCCAAAACTTTCAGAGAGTCAGCAGACTCTGATCAGGCTCTGAAAACATACTCCCATTTTGGATGTAACTGCTCCAAAATTAAGCCAACCTTTCATTTTCCTACTAATACACTCTTCCTTTTGGGATTCGTGTTGCTGAGTGGATCTGGGACAATAACTTTCCACTTCGTTTAGAAATATTTTCAGATCTCTCCACTGTTTATGGCAATGTTAGACTGCATCAATCACCAATATAAGTTCAAAATTCTAAAGAAGTTGTTCTAATTTGTAATTTACATGCATTCTTTAGCAAAAACCAGTCACTACAAAAAAGCAACAGAAAATCTAAATTACCCTTCAAGATTACCATATTCATATCCACATGAGAATTACACAGTATATATCAAATCTAAACAAGATCTGCCCCCAGGTTCCTTAAAATGTATAAATGATATCAGATAATTCGCTTGCAGATGACAGTTCAAAGCCCTCCTCTTTGTCCTCTTGTGACAAACTTAAGATAGATGTGTCCAAAGTAGATTCATTGTCAAGTGGCTAAAGAGGTTAACCAGGAGGAAGAGTTATGCATGACCTATATTTCAAACTCTCCCCCCCAAAAAATTGTCAATCCATAAAATGAACAGTATCTTTAGATTGTCCCCACGGAATATTTAAATTGCAATACAATGTCACAATTTCATTTCCTCAAGAGTATGGCCTTGGTTATACCCAAGATCATATGACCATGTAAGACTTATGTTAGCAAACACAGAACAAAATATAAATATCTATGTATACAAACAACTAAAAACTAAAATCTCAAAACTTAAACTGTTTAAATTTCTCATGTGCCTCTTCTTTTTAGGATACACTTAGTCATTTCTCATGGCAATTAAAAGAGTCCTAGCAGGATATTCCAGCAGTCATGTACAGGTGTGAGGGTTGGAATATAAAGAAAGCTGAGTGCTGAAGAATTGATGCTTTTGAACTGTGATGATGGAGAAAACTTGAGAGTCCCTGGGACTGCAAGGAGATTCAACCAGTCCATCCTAAGGGAAATCAGCCCTGAATATTCATTGGAAGAACTGATGCTGAAGCTAAAACTCCAATATTTTGGCCATCTGATGCAAAGAACTGATTCCTTGGAAAAGACCCTGGTACTGGGAAAGATTGAAGGTGGGAGAAGAAGGGGATGACAGAGGATGAGATGCTTGGATGGCATCACCGACATGATGGGCATGAGTTTGAGTAGGCTCCTGGAGTTGGTGATGGACAGGGAAGCCTGGCATGCTGCAGTCCATGGGGTTGCAAAGAGTCAGACATGACTGAGCGACTGATCTGAACTGAATTCTTATGCTTCCAAGGTTCTGGGACTAAAATATTAACATTAAAATGTGAGAATAAAATTTGACATTAAATAGACAAAGATACTGACTCGGAAAGGAAATGATGAGACCAAGAAGAAATACAACAGGAGAGTTTCAGGTTTAAAGCCATCTTCACTGCAAAAAGGCTCAACTCTTACTTGATTATCAGCTTTTATTATGACACCAAGTAGAAGAGTCTAGAGAAGGAAATGGCAACCCACTCCAGTATTCTTGCCCGGAGAATCCCACAGACAGAGGCGCCTGGTGGGCTACAGTCCATGGATCACGAAGAGTAGGACAAGACTGAGCAACTAACACATAACACAGAAGAGTCTGACTTTTTTCTTTTTCAAGGAAACACCAATCTCTCTTTAACTATTCTCTAATTTAAGGGGAAAAAAAAAAAAAAAAGACTTAAACCGTGAGACCTACAGGCTTTATTTAGTATGCCAAGGAGACAGATTTTAATTAATTTAATCATAGTGAAATCTCACCATCTAAAATAATTAGCAGTACCTAGCCAACACACTATTATCTGTCGAACATAATCAGTATAGGGAGCCAGACTGGACAGGTAAGGATCCAACAAAACCTTTTTACTGTTTTTGATGAAGAGCAGAATCATCAGGCTGAGGTTATTCAGTCTTAATTTCCCTTTTCTTTTTCTCTGCAGCACAAGCTCAGTGCAAAGTGACCAAAGCTAACTGGATGTATTGATGGATGAGTCTCATTTACATATGTTGTTTGTGAAGAAATCTGCTTTGTTTATCTAGTTTTTAACAGGGAGATGTGATGATTACATTTTGTTTAATACATGTTTGCTGTGTTGCAAAAACAGTTTAGCTTTCTTAAAAATGTAAGTTAAAAACTACTGGCTTCTGCTGAGTCACTCATCCACAAAAGACCAGAGAGCAATTATTTGGGAGCAGCTGGGAAAAGCCTTTATCTTTTTAAAAACAGCTTTATTGAGATAAAATTCACATCCCATAAAATTGACCTTTTTAAAACATACAACTCAGTGTTTTCAGTATATTCACAAAATTGTGCAATCATCACCACTATATAATTCCAAAACATTTTCATTATGTCCAAAAGAATCGCCATACCCATTAAAAAGTCACTCCTCACCACCTCCTCCACTCAGGTGCTGCATTAATTTACTTTATGACTCCATAAATTTGCCTACAGGCAATTTATATAGACAGAATGTGACAATATGTGGCCTTTTGTGATGGACTTCTTTCACTGAACTTAGTGTTTGTTTCAAGGTTCACCCACGTTGTAGCATATAGTGGTATTCACTTTTGTATGGTTGAATAATATTCCATTATATACATATATCAGGTTTTGTTTATCCATTCATTAATAGATGGATGTTTGGCTTGCTTTAACTTTTGGCTATTATGAATAATGTTATCATGAACATTTGAATAAACATTTTTGTGTGAACATATTTTCAGTTCTCTAGAGTTTATACCTAAAGTTGGAAATTTTTGGCCATGATAACCCTATGTTGAATTTTTGAGAAACTGCCAAACTTTCTTCAAAGTGGCCTCACCATTTTACATTCCTACCAGTAAAAATTTACAGTTTCTTGGAAACATTCCAGTCCATTTCAGTTCGCTGATTCCTAGAATGTCGACATTCACTCTTGCCATATCTTGTTTGACCACTTCCAATTTGCCTTGATTCATGGACCTAACATTCCAGGATCCTATGCAATATTGCTCTTTACAGCATCGGATCTTGCTTCTATCACCAGTCATATCCACAGCTGGGTATTCTTTTTGCTTTAGCTCCATCCCTTCATTCTTTCTGGAGTTATTTCTCCACTGATCTCCAGTAGCATATTGGGCACCTACTGACCTGGGGAGTTTCTCTTTCAGTATCCTATCATTTTGCCTTTTCATACTGTTCATGGGGTTCTCAAGGCAAGAATACTGAAGTGGTTTGCCATTCCCTTCTCCAGTGGACCACATTCTGTCAGATCTCTCCACCACGACCCGCCCGTCTTGGGTTACCCCACGGGCATGGCTTAGTTTCATTGAGTTAGACAAGGCTGTGGTCCTAGTGTGATTATTGTGGATCACAATAAACTGTGGAAAATTCTGAAAGATATGGGAATACCAGACCACCTGATCTGCCTCTTGAGAAATTTGTATGCAGGTCAGGAAGCAACAGTTAGAACTGGACATGGAACAACAGACTGGTTCCAAATAGGAAAATGAGTTCGTCAAGGCTGTATATTGTCACCCTGTTTATTTAACTTATATGCAGAGTACATCATGAGAAACGCTGGACTGGAAGAAACACAAGCTGGAATCAAGATTGCCGGGAGAAATATCTATAACCTCAAATATGCAGATGACACCACCCTTATGGCAGAAAGTGAAGAGGAACTCAAAAGCCTCTTGATGAAAGTGAAAGTGGAGAGTGAAAAAGTTGGCTTAAAGCTCAACATTCAGAAAATGAAGATCATGGCATCGGGTCCCACCACTTCAAGGGAAATAGATGGGGAAACAGCGGAAACAGTGGCAGACTTTATTTTTCTGGGCTCCAAAATCACTGCAGATGGTGACTGCAGCCATGAAATTAAAAGATGCTTACTCCTTGGAAGGAAAGTTATGACCAACCTAGATAGCATGTTCAAAAGCAAAGACATTACTTTTCCAACAAAGGATCGTCTAGTCAAGGTTATGGTTTTTCCTGTGGTCATGTATGGATGTGAGAGTTGGACTGTGAAGAAGGCTGAGTGCCGAAGAATTGATGTTTTTGAACTGTGGTGTTGGAGAAGACTCTTGAGAGTCCCTTGGACTGCAAGGAGATCCAACCAGTCCATTCTGAAGGAGATCAGCCCTGGGATTTCTTTGGAAGAAATGATGCTAAAGCTGAAACTCCAGTACTTTGGCCACCTCATGCGAAGAGTTGACTCATTGGAAAAGACTCTGATGCTGGGAGGGATTGGGGGCAGGAGGAGAAGGGGACGACAGAGGATGAGATGGCTGGATGGCATCACCGACTCAATGGACATGAGTTTGGGTAAACTCAGGGAGTTAGTGATGGACAGGAAAGCCTGGCGTGCTGCGGTTCATGGGGTCGCAAAGAGTTGGATATGACTGAGTGACTGAACTGAACTGATTGACTAATGATATTCAGCATGTTTTCATATGATTATGGACTATTTGTATATTTTCCTGAGAAAAGTCTATTGAAATCCTTTGCTCATTTTTAAATTAGGTTGTCCTTTTATTGTTGAGCTATAAGAATTCTTTATATATCCTGGATACTAGATTCTTATTAGACATATAATTTGAAAATATATTCTCCAATTATCTGGATGGTCTTTTTACTTTACTGATGACTTTACTTTTACTTTATTGACGATCTTTTGAAGCACACAAGTTTTAAATTCTGAGGATATCAGACTTATCTATACTTTCTATTTTTGCTTTTATTGTAATTTCCAGGAAACCATGCCTAATCAAATGTCATTAAGATTAATTTCTTATATTTAGGGATATGATGCATTTTGAGGTAATTTTTGTATATAATGGTGAATAGGGATACAAATTCATTCTATTGCCTGTGGGTATCCAGTTGTATCAGTAGCAGTTGTTGAAAAGTTTATGCTTTCCCTATTGAATTTTCTTACCACTCTTGCCAAAAATCAATTAAAATAAATTTCAGGGTTTATCTCTGGACATTTCAGTTTATTCCATTGATCTATATGTCTACCCTTATGCCAGTACCAGAGAAGACAATGGCAACCCACTCTAGTACTCTTGCCTGGAGAATCCCATGGACGGAAGAGCCTGGTGGGCTACAGTCCATGGGGTTGCGAAGAGTCGGACACAACTGATGCAACTTAGCAGCAGCAGCAGCAGCATGCCAGTACCACCCTGTCTTTATTATTGTAGATTTTTAATAAGATTTGAAATCAGGAAGTGATTTCAAATTTGAATTTTCAAATTTGAATTTCAAATTTGAATTTTTAAGCTTTGTTCTCCTTTTTCAAGCTTGCTTTTTCTTCTCTGGGTCCCTTATTTTTCCATATGAATTTTAAGAACAGCTTGTCCATTTTTGCAAAGAAAGGCAGCTTGGATTTTGAAAGAGATAGTGTTAGATCTGTAGATTAATTGAGGAAGCTTTGTTTCTTAATATTATTAATTTTCCAATCCATAGACTTGGGATATTTTTCAACTCATCTAAGTATTCTTTAGCTTCAATCAATGATTTCTTTTAGTTTTCAGGGTACAAGTCTTACATTTATTTTGTTAACTTTATTCTTAAGTATTTCATTCTTTTTGATGCTATTGGAAATAGAATTGCTTTCATTTCATTTTCAATTTATTCACTGATAAAACTGGAAAATACAATTGATAGTGAATGCTGATCTTATGTCCTGCAACTTGTTGAACTCATTTATTAGGTCTAATCATTTGTGTGTTGGGGGGAGGCGGGTCCCTGAAGATTTTCTGCATAAAATTTCTATGGTCTTTTAGATTCCTAGGAATATGTCAGAAACTTTCAAAACCCACTATGGGTCTCCCGTTCCTTATTTTTTCCTCATTTGTTGGTCAACCTCTTGTTAACCCTAATGGTAATGGTACCAGTTCAGTTCAGTCACTCAGTTGTGTCTGACTCTTTGCAACCCCATGGACTGCAGCATGCCAGGCTTCCCTGTTCATCACCAACTCCCGGAGCTTACTCAAACTCATGTCCATCATGTCAGTGATGCCATCCAACCATCTCATCCTCTGTGGTCCCCTCCTTCAATCTTCCCCAGCATCAGGGTCTTTTTAAATGAGTCAGTTCTTTGCATCAGGTGGCCAAAGTATTGGAGTTTCAGCTACAACATCAGTCCTTCCAATGAATATTTGGAACTGATTGGATCTCCTTGATGCCCAAGGGACTCTCAAGAGTCTTCTCCAACACCACAGTTCAAAAGCATCAATTCTTCAGTGCTCAGCTTTCTTTATAGTCCAACTCTCACATCTATACATGACTACTGGAAATTCCATAGCTTTGACTAGATGGACCTTTGTTGACAAACTATTGTCTCTGCTTTTTAATATGCTGTCTAAGTTGGTCATAGCTTTTCTTCCAAGGAGCAAGCGTCTTTTAATTTCATGGCTGCAATCACAATCTGCAGTGATTTTGAAGCTCCCCAAAATAAAATCTGTCACTGTTTCCATTGTTTCCCCATCTATTTGCCGTGAAGTGATGGGACCAGGTGCCATGATCTTAGTTTTCTGAATGTTGAATTTTAAGCCAACTTTGGCCATTATAAATAATTGCCACTTATTGTTTCCAACGAATACCCAGAGGAAAATGCTGCTGATACAGAGTTAGTTCTGAATCGGGTAAGGTAAGAGCAAGCTCTGAGAATAGTTTTTCAGCAAGCTTCCAGATGAGCTAAATAGTGGAAATTCTCTGGGGACTGGGCTTCGGGGGAGTTCCAAACACATTTTCTGCCTTCAGTGGCTGGTAGACTGCTGGTATTTGTAGCTAGCTATCACAGTGCAAGGCTGTTTGAAATCACACTTTCTGATTTCAAATCTTCTTAAAAATCTACATTAATAAAGACAGGGCAGTACTGGCATAAGGGTAGACATGTAGATCAATGAAATAAAATGAAGAATAATGTTATGTGCCAGTTGACCAAAAGGTTTGGAAATCTTTTTTTCAATGACAAAGTTCTTTGTACATATAAGCTTCATCCTTACTATGAACTCAGAATCAAGCAGAGTTGGAAGTAATATTTCACCATACCAAACATCCATGTACATATTATGTACTCTCCAGGGAGAGTGAAGAGGGGAGATTCCCTATTTTTGTTACTTTTTCCATGCCCAAAGTATGTCTCAACTATATTGCTACCAAAATGAGGCATGTTCTAGCAGATACTAGAAATAAGGCAAAATATTGAGAAAATCAAATTGCTTCAGACTTGCCCTAAAAAAACTTAACCATTTAGTGTGATAGCAACATCTCAGGGAGTTCTTCCAAATTTATTGGAAGGGAAACAAAAAACAAAATCCCACTGGTAATAACTACATTATTGCAGTCTGAGATTATGTAGGGGTAAATCTTTAAAAAAAAAAAAAAAACTTTTTTAGAACACTGTTTAATATCCAACTTTCAAGATTACACAAAATCTAAACATTTGTGGAAAGTGCTATAAGAAGTAACATTACAATACAATTATTTGTTTTCATAATGTGTTACATAGCCACTGATGACCTCAGGACATGTACCCTTATCACTTCCAAAACTAGTTGGTGGTGTTAGCAGAGAGAGTAACAGAAATGGTTTCCTTCAGATAACTGAAGAGTGGCACTTGTTCCTTCTCCATTAATAGCTCAGGCACCCAACTCAACAGTTGCTTCAATGTAATGGGGGTAAAGTAAGATTCTCAACTCAGATACAGACAAGCTTTGAGTCAGAACATAGGTGTACAATGATCCTTTTTTGATTCAGCTAATTACTTAATGACATTTTAATAAGCACCCGAGATAGGACAAACCTACTATTTATATAAAAATCGGTCCCAAGCTGCAGACAAGAATTTTGACTATAGAATCCAGCAAGAATGCCCAGATACCAAAGTTAGGCCAAGTGAAAACTCCATAATTGCTATGTGTCTTTGAAGTTTCAATACCAAAGGATAAGAAAACCTTCTCCCCATCCTATAAGAAGAATCAAAGACCAGGGCAAAGATAATTTTCCTACATGCTGTTAAAATCCTAATTAGAAATTTCGATTTGAAGAGTCTGATAGTTCTTTGCTCTTTTTTTTTTTTTTTTTTGAACCAGCCTTTTAGATGGTTGGTTTGTGATCTTGCAGAAAACCTTGCTTCAAGATAAGCACTTTCATCTTTCAAATGGCTTTGGGGCATCTCTCTCAGTGCCAGGAACACAGTCATCCATTGCACAAATGAAGCCAAATGATGACATTACTTGGCCTTCCTTTTACAAACATCCTTCCTATCCACAACCAAGCAGTGAATGTTTGAATGGCATCTGAGACCTACAAATTGTCTGTTTAAATCTCCCCACACAAAGCAATCAATAGACGTTTTCAAAAAGTCAAAGAGATCCCTTATAAAGTAAGAAGCTGAACACAGTAGAGGCGGAAAGTGTTGGAGGATTCCATTTCTGTGATGAGTGTGTTACTATGTTCCATTGGCCTATTTGCCTACCCTAAATCTCTTACTCCAAAACAGCTAAGACAGTCCTACCAATGTGACCTTGGCTTACAAATCATGTAAGCCTTATTGGCTTCACTCTCCTTACATACAAACAAGAATAATAACAGCACCTACCCTCATGAGTTGTATGAAGCAGAAGGCTATATAAAATGCCTATTGCCATGCCTGGCTCCCAGTCAGTGTTCAACAAATAGTAGTTGTGATGAAGACAGGGATTCGACTG
This sequence comes from Bos mutus, assembly GCF_027580195.1. NCBI lineage: Eukaryota > Metazoa > Chordata > Mammalia > Artiodactyla > Bovidae > Bos > Bos mutus. Next base: position 36,502,795 of record NC_091638.1, on the reverse strand, counting down.
ATGATAGCGGTGATTGATAATTGGTAAGGAAGACAACACTCATGATAAGGTCATATCAAAATTCAGCTCAGAAACTCTTTTTGATTATCGCCTTTCTCTCTTTTTCACAATGTTCTTTCCTCAAAACTCAAGGAATCTATATCACCCAGACAGAAAGAGAATATCAACACGCTGATAAATTTAAATATTTGTAAGTCAAAGATAGCAGCAAGAAAATAGCGAATAAAGTACTCAGCAAGGTGAATTCAGGTGCTTTAGCATCTATCCAGGGCAACTTTTTGTGGGCAGCCAGGGAGGAAAGAATGAATGAGACCAAGGAAAGAGTAAAAGAAGCTGAGCTCAATTGAGAACCCATCTGGGGACTAACCTGGTGGTCCAGTATGGACATCACACTGACAATGCAGGAGGCCCAGATTTAATCCCTGGTTGAGGAACTAAGATCCCACATGCTGCACAGTATGACCAAATAAATAAATACAAAAGACAACAATTTCAAAAAGAGAGAATTCACCTGTGTAGATGGTCTTTGTAAAGTCAATTCACAGATATCATTCCAGTGAGCATCTGTGATGGAAGAGCTGAGGCACGGAGACTTTCCCTGGTGTTGGAAGATTAGACTATTACCCAAAGCAGCCCAAATGCAGTCTTCCCTTCCTCCCTCTGCCCTCTTCCTCTTAATTTCACACATTGATTTGATGACTCAATTTAACTTTTCTGTTAATTAAGATATTTCTTCCCTTAAAGGAAAGGGTTATCCTTTCTATTAGATGATAATAAAGCTCACTTTAAAAAATGAAGAGAAGCATTTAATTTTAACTCATTCAGGAAAAGTACACTTATAGATGAGGAAGAGTAAAATCTAAACTTTTAAAATTTAAATTCCAAGCTTTTGTGGTAGGAGTTGTAAGTTTTGTTTCTATTTGATTTTAAAGATATTAGTATTGATGATTAATTTTTAAAAATTAGTTCATATGAGGAAGGCCAATCTGATACATGAATAATCATACAGAAGTTGAAGTCCAAAGATTTGGATCCAAAGTCCATCTCTGGCTCAAATGGGCAGTGTTACTGTGAGAAAGTCATTTAATTCCTCCATTCTCATTTCTCTTACTTATAAAATGAGGGTGTGTGATAATGTATTTTCTTCCATCTATGTGCATTCTAGAATCTTTATCCTTTCTTATAAAAAAAAATGCAGGGGTATGTCAACATAACAGGAACACTCCTCTCCAATTGATTAGCCATAATTCTCACTGCTCAAAGATAACCACAGAAGATAGTTTCTATGTATTCATAGATACATGAGATAAAAATATTTATTTTAAAAATTACTCTACTCTATGGACTATCATGCAATTGCTTTTTTATTTCTTTTTTTTAAACTTTCACTTTCACTTTTTTTTCTTTTAATTTTATTTTATTTTTAAACTTTACAATATTGTATTAGTTTTGCCAAACATCAAGATGAATCCGCCACAGGTATACCCATGCTCCCCATCCTGAACCCTCCTCCCTCCTCCCTCCCCATACCCTCCCTCTGGGTCGTCCCAGTGCACCAGCCCCAAGCATTCAGTATCGTGCATCAAACCTGGACTGGTGACTCATTTCATACATGATAGTATACATGTTTCAATGCCATTCTCCCAAATCTCCCCACCCTCTCCCTATCCCTCTCCCACAGAGTCCATAAGACTGATCTATACATCAGTGTCTCTTTTGCTGTCTCATACACAGGGTTATTGTTACCATCTTTCTAAATTCCATATATATATGTTAGTATACTGTATTGGTGTTTTTCTTTCTGGCTTACTTCACTCTGTATAATAGGTTCCAGTTTCATCCACCTCATTAGAACTGATTCAAATGTATTCTTTTTAATGGCTGAGTAATACTCCATTGTGTATATGTACCACAGCTTTCTTATCCATTCATCTGCTGATGGACATCTAGGTTGCTTCCATGTCCTGGCTATTATAAACAGTGTTGCGATGAACATTGGGGTACACGTGTCTCTTTCCCTTCTGGTTTCCTCAGTGTGTATGCCCAGCAGTGGGATTGTTGGGTCATAAGGCAGTTCTATTTCCAGTTTTTTAAGGAATCTCCACACTGTTCTCCATAGTGGCTGTACTAGTTTGCATTCCCACCAACAGTGTAAGAGGGTTCCCTTTTCTCCACACCCTCTCCAGCATTTATTGCTTGTAGACTTTTGGATCGCAGCCGTTCTGACTGGCGTGAAATGGTACCTCATAGTGGTTTTGATTTGCATTTCTCTGATAATGAGTGACGTTGAGCATCTTTTCATGTGTTTGTTAGCCATCTGTATGTCTTCTTTGGAGAAATGTCTATTTAGTTTTTTGGCCCATTTTTTGATTGGGTCATTTATTTTTCTGGAGTTGAGCTGTAGGAGTTGCTTGTATATTTTTGAGATTAGTTGTTTGTCAGTTGCTTCATTTGCTATTATTTTCTCCCATTCTGAAGGCTGCCTTTTCACCTTGCTAATAGTTTCCTTTGTTGTGCAGAAGCTTTTAAGTTTAATTAGGTCCCATTTGTTTATTTTTGCTTTTATTTCCAATATTCTGGGAGGTGGGTCATAGAGGATCCTGCTGTGATGTATGTCGGAGAGTGTTTTGCCTATGTTCTCCTCTAGGAGTTTTATAGTTTCTGGTCTTACGTTGAGATCTTTAATCCATTTTGAGTTTATTTTTGTGTATGGTGTTAGAAAGTGTTCTAGTTTCATTGTTTTATTTCTAATAATACTCCATAAACTTCATTTCAAGTGAGTCCAAGTAAATCTACTTTATCCTTTATTGATATTATCTAACATTATGTTGTGACATGGTTTTTTTTAATGTTTCACCTACTTGAAAATTTAGATCATTTCTACTCTTGTTTTTTAGCTAATAAAAATAAGGCAGAAATAAAATCTTTTGGACACAATATGTAAACAGTCAAGCTCATAGGTCTGTTGACACAGATAGTATCATATTGCAGAGAGCTTTGGCAAATGGTTCTGAAATGACCTCTCTCTGTGTGCATCTCTCTCTTAAAGAAATAAAGATACAAATATAATGACATTTTACTAAAAATGTGACAGAAAGCCTGAAAAGGGGTTTTCAGAAGGTGTTTTTTAATATCATAAATAATGGGATATAGTTTTACCTGTCAAGCTCCTCAGAATTTTAAAGAAATACTTAGAACTTGATGAATGAGAATAATAACAAAGTAATGGCATAGTGGAGGAGGGGGAAGAGATGTTAATTATCTACAGAAAACCATGCAGAACGCAAATGAGAAGAAAAATCTCCTTTCTGATTGACAGAACTGAAGAAAAAGAATAATTCAACTTCAAAGTTAAAACAAACAAAAAATACTACTCACCATAATTTAAGAGTGAAGACTGACAGTTTGTTACAAAAGTTAAACTCCTGATTCATGTTCAAGATATTGACTCGATAGAATACCATCACTTATAGTACTGCCTAAGAACTAATGAAATTTGCTACTGGAGATTTTACAACTTCCTGTATTTAAGAACAGAGGTTCCTTTAAAAATGAGATGTCATTTTAGTTGTCCATGCCCCCTTTCAACTCAAATACTGCATGTTACATGCAGTCAATGACATATGGTAATTAAAACCAGTGAAATCTACTACAAAGGAAATGGAGAATATGATGGATGGCACAGTCACCTGTTTCTGAAGGTGGACTAGCAAGTCAAACAGAGGAAACTCAGGCCAGAATGACATAACCACCATCTTATTTTCTTCCAGCATTTATCCAACACTGCCCATTCATCTTTCCCTTGCTTTATTTTTATTGTAAGCATCCATCTTCCTCTCAGAATAAGACACATTTCCTAGGTATGAGGGAAGGTTTTTAAATTAGTGAATTATTTATGTACCAAATATTCTGAGGGAAAGGAATATGAAAAGTGCAATAAGAAAGTCACCAAACCCAACTCTATGAAAAGACACAATATATAGATTTTGTTTCATAGGAAACTTCTTACAAGAGGGCCAAATAATTCCAAGCAATCATTTTGGTTAGTCACCCCAATTAGTCACCCCAAACAAATGGATTCTTTCTGTACATCTGCATCAGTGAGAAAGCTCTGAATGTGTTACAATAAAAGAGCGCAAGGCTGATAGTTTCACAAAAATCACAGTTTTATGACTCTGAAATTATTTATATTAATATGCTCTGAAGGAAATCTTGAGTCTATAATAAGATGATATAACAAGTAACTGAAAGTGAAGTCTTTATGATTTTCAAATGTTCAGTTCTCAACTTTCTCACTGTTATATAAACCCCAAGTATTCTATAGGTTCCTAGCAGTTTCTCTGTGTTTGAGGACTATTCCTGTAAATGTGAAAATGCCAACATACAGAAACAGGTATGTTTATTATAAATCTCACAGAAATACTTACCTTGGACACTAATGTTTCCTTAGAAATATGCCATTAAAGGAGTTTTGATTCGACCCAGTGGCCACTTTAGAGACAATTCTAGTATGAATGTTCTAGGCTGTTACCTGCCTAATCTCTCTTCACTTACCTTTCACATCCTGATTTTCCTTGTACTGCCTTTCCACCATCTCAATAGAGTGGCATCCATCAACTCCATAGCTCCAGCTAGATATGAGCCTAACCGATCACAGCATCTCATCCCTGGGACCATAGCGATTAGTTCAGGGATGAACAAAGGAACTCAATCTAGGCTGGTTAAGGCCAATGAGTTTCAATGTCTGGAGACTACTTTGGAAAAAAATACTTACTGTTTCTATGGGAGTTACTTGATTAATACATACCTTTCCAAACAAGCTTTTCCTTTATGATGCTTTTGGCCAATTTCTCAATTTACTAGGAACATTTAGCAAATGAAATCAAGCTCAAACTTGGATATTTCACTCCTTTTTGTTTGTTTTCCTTTGTTTTGATCATTTCTACACCCCTTCAGTTCTCTGACTTCTTAAAAAAAACTGTACTCTGACCAACTCTTTTGTTTCTTATTCTTTTAGAACCTCAGTATCCAGGAACCATCCAGAGAATGGAAAAAAAATTTTTTGCTTCAGAAGGATCAGGATCTAGGCACCACGTGGAATTCAGTTGGAGTGTTTCTTAACATGTTCTTTACAAAAATAATAAAAAGAAAAAAATAAATAAAGCAACTGCAATAAGTAAGCTGCCAACCTAGCACTTCTTTTCTTTTTTCTTAAAGCTTGGCTGGGCATCCTGCAAAACAAAGCAATTTACTGGCAATTGAAGTTCATGTGTCAGTTACAACTGTCTTTTGCATGGAGCTGAAAACTCGACTTGAACAGAATTAAGTTAAAAGAGAGAAGCTATTGGCCTGTTTTTCAGAAATGTCCATAATAGAGGTTGGCTTTGGCTCAACTAGATTCCAGATCCAAATGATATTATCTTGACCTATTTTTATTCCCTGTCACCACTCTGCCTTCCACTGTGTTGACTTTATGGTCAGACCCTTAATGGTCATAATGAAAAATCATAGGTCAAGTACCCCTTAGAGCTAGATGATACAGCACATGCAATTCATTCATTTGTTTGTTCATTCATTCATCTGGTTATCTTTGTCTCTCCACTTAGCTGTTCTCTGCTTTCAAAAACATATCTGATCATGGCATCCCTTGTGGCATCAAATCATAAGTCTATATGACTTTCATCTCTCCAAAGGTGACTAATTCAATCACTATGCCCAAATTTAAGCACCCTGGAGAGGGGCTTTCATAGGGGCCATCTGTGTCTACACCTTGTCAAATCAGTGAAACCATGAAAGCTCTTCTGGCTGTAAAAGTCCCTAAACGAGCTGAAAGGCAAAAAAGGAAATGACAGATTGTATTCAAGCAGAACACAGCCTCTCCCCGACTCCCTCACCCCGGGAATACACACACACACATTTCAAAGTCACTTCTGCTCTTCTTATGAAGCAAACCTACTCTCTTCTGTGGTATAGGACTGGAGATGCAACTGGAAAACTCTCTCCATTCAGGCTCAGTGGGAATTCCCATTTCCAGCCTCTGTGTGCTCCCAAAGTGCAAACTTCTTCACACACCACTGAAGTTGGATCAGCAAATCTTTCAGAATATTCCAAACACAGATTAGTCCAGTAAAACCCTTGGCTAGCTCCAGCTTAATTTATAACTGATACCAGATGCACCAGACACAATGAGTTCAAATTTTGGCTCCATAGGTGATTAGCCCTGTTGCCTTATCTTTGCTACATTTTCTGTATAAAACATAAACCGCATGATCTCTGTGGTGCCTTCATTCTGTGTGTTACCATTTTCTACAGTGGTCCTGTGTAGTGTTATCCTTTTAGACTTACATCCCTTTTAACGTTCTAAATTAATCACCCAAAGGACGATATGTCAAAGGAGCTTCAGTGTAGAAATGCAAATGAGTTCTTGACTAAGCCCTGACCTTAGTCATTGTGTTGCTTTAAAAAGGCACTAAACTTGGGCACCCAAATTGTCACCTACAAAATGAGGGAATTGGAGTAATTGTCTCCATGTTTCCTTCCACCTTTATTCTAATAATACCCCTTAAGTGTAACAGCTATTTTAAGACTGGACCTGAGGTAACTTAAATGCTACCGTCATGGAAAAATTAAGATGCCTTTGTTCAATAAAGGAAGTACCAGGACACTGTCAAATATGGAATTCTCTTGTATACATGAGACAGGAGGAACAAAAATCTAAGAAAGCAACCTCTTAGCAAGGCTTCTGAGAGACTCCCTGAGGTAATATCCTGAGAGAACAGAGCTTCTCATTAAGATGCTTGTGTCCGAACACTGCAGAACAAGAGAACACGCAGAACACTTTCCCTTGTAATCTGTTGCTGGTCTTTTGTGGGACTGTTCCCGCCCCGCCATCCTGATTCCAGTTATTACTTAACTACTCATAGTTTTCTTGGTCAGGTAGTAAGCCCCTTTGTGATTTGTAAGATGGATTCCAAAGTAATCTTTGTTTTGTTGCAGGCAGAGCAATTGGCTTGCTGGACCTCTAGGCTTTTGGGTTCTGAAGGAGGCTTAACCTGAGCAGAATATTACATCTGAGGAGCCAAGCAGTCCCTAGGCTGCAACAGTCATATATCCATAGCATGCTAGAAAATATGCTTTTGTTCAAGAATCATTTTCAAGTCACTTCCCAGGCATTTCCACAGAAGCAAATGCCATTCTGTCATTATTTTCTCTCTGACCTGAGCACAAATACATTTCCCCACAGCACCAAACACTCTTCTGCTGAGGCTCAATCCTCCAGCTATCCTGGAAGGAGGATGCCTAGCTTAATAGCACCACTAATTTTGAGTCTGTGCCCTGTTTTGTGAACCTAATCACATCTTTCATATGAAAAGCCAAATACCAATTAGAGAGGTAAAATTCATAGATGGGATGTATGGGTATCATGTCTGAAACTCTTAAGAAATGAGAAGGGTAGAAAAATCATTCGTTGAGCACTTGTTCTGCAGGTCAAGCTTTAAATGCATTTGTCAAATTAAATCCAAATAATAACATGGGTAGGTGATTGATGCTCTTCTATTTCCTTTTCACAGGGTTAGGAGGCAACATGTCCTAGGTCACTTAGCTAGTAAGCAGTTGAGCTAGGACCTGAACCCAGGTCTCTTCAACTTCAAAGCCTGTGTTTTTTCCTTATCTCCAAAATGTCCGTATTTCATTTGGTATTGTTGCAAAGAGCATGTGCCTCATTTCCTAATTCAGACTCAGCCTTGAACTATATCAAGTGAGGTTTCCTATACAATGATGAAGACTTCTTTCTATGACATTTTTGTAATGTCTCAGAAAGTACAATTTTTTCTCCAGAAGAAACTCAGAGAAAATTTGACTATCTTTCAAAAAGGCAAGATTATACTCCACATTCAAAACAAAACAGCTCCCCCTACAGTTTTGCTCCTTGCAGGTCCTCGGCTTTAGGGAAGGAGGTTGAGAACATTGAGGTCTGATGCAGGAAGGCGGAGCTAGGTGTTTGCCCTGTAAGGATGGGAATAATTTTTAATCAGTCATCTTAGAGAGGATTAGTGGGTGCTACTCCTCACTTTCAACTAAATCAATCTATAACCATGAAGAGTCTTGTTCTGATTTTGACTGGCTCCAGGCTGGAGTGAGAGTGTGCTTTGTGGCAGTCCAATTCCCTTCTGATTTGCAGTGTGTAGCTGGCAAAGGCAGGCTCTGTCAGCCTTCCAAGTGCTAAGATTCCTCTGTGACATCATGAGTTCCAGCTCGGCTGGGTGCCCACTACCACCCCAGAACTGTTTGGAACATTGCGGGGCCATGCGTCAGCATCACCTCAGGGTGTACCACCACCGTGATCCCCCATGGGTCGATGGGAAGGCAGGTCACTGATGATGCAAAGGCTGATCTGAACCTCTATACAGTGTTATAGGTGCCCAGGGGCATGGGAATGTCTTGAGTCTTAATGTCATTTGCTGTCATCATTATCCCTTCTAACAAGCTGTCTCCAACCCTCTCCCACTGATTCTCTCTCTTAGAGAATTTCCCAGGGAATATGGGGAAAGGAGAGCAGGGAAGATCATTCACATATCCATGCAAAACCTTTGTAAGTGGATAAATGGTGTAAGATGCATAATAATCATGCATCCCCACCACCACCACCTTATCAGTAATGTTAAGGATGATTAAATGAGAAAATGCAGCTGAAAAGTGCCCTGTAAAATTGAAAACACATTGAAATAGTAATAGCTACCATGTCAGACACAATTGAGTGATTTGGGATTAGCAGATTAAATTAGCAGATGCAAATTATTACATATAGGATGGATAAACAACAAGGTCCCACCATAGGGGCTTACATTCAATATTCTGTTATAAACCATGATGGAAAACAATAAGAAAAAGAATGTATACATATGTATAACTGGATCACTTTGCTGGTACAATAGAAATTAATACAACATTATAAATCAACTACATTTCAATGAAATAATTTTTTTTTAATGAATAAAAAGTAGCAGTCTCCTGATTCTCAGTTCACAGGTTTTTGTACTTGCCTGAGTTGCCTGTCTTTGGAACAAATAGTAACTTCAATTCTTCCACCTCTCACTAACAGCAAATCCTGTCCTTCAGATCCACATTCCTCCTTCATCCAAACACCTCTACCCAGAAACAAGATTTAGTCACTTATACTTCTCCCCTTCGCTACCCAGATTTGATGAGTAACTTCTTCACAAAATCCCCCAAGTTTCCTTGTTCAGCTGAAAGTGGTGACCAAATTACAAAGCAAGAGGAATGTATGAATGTGACAGACTAAACATCTGGGATGATATTGCCCAAGTTGGATTTATTTTAATCAAGTGGCTTAATTCAAGCCTTGATTAGCTCTCCCATACCAATGGTATCAATGGAATGACCTCCTAAAAGTCCCTGCTGACCCCATCTGGACACTTGGATCCATTTTGTAGTGAAACAAGTGTAAATCTTATAAAAATGCCCACTCTGGCATTAAGCCTCTCCAATCCTTTGTAAGGCTTTTAGGATGAAGATATCAAACCCTTATAAATAATATATGACCCTGGCTCATCTGTCCAGATTCTGAGGTCACTGCCCCACAAGCTGTCTTTCTCCTCTGAGTTTTCACCCTGTCCTCTTTATACAGTGGATGGAATGCCTCTCTACCACAGCCTTGACCATAAACCTCAGCCTAGGATTGGGCATCTCTAGGAACAGCTACAACAAGACAGCCATTCCCTTGCTAGACATCAAATTACCATTCACTAGTTGACTCAAAATTAGCTCTTTTATAACTTAGCCTCTGGAGTCACAGAGATCTGGGTCCACTACACACTAGCTACATGAGCTCTGTCTCAGATCTTCTGTCTCGTCATGTGAGAGATGTACAACCTCATAAGGTCATTGTAGCAATTAAATGAAAACATGCACAGAGCGCTTCCAGTAGTGCCTTTACACAGAGTGGGTGTTTAATAAACACTAGTCTCCAGCATTATCATCATCCATTTCCCCACATCCCTTCCATTCACTTGGCTACACACCCCAAGTGTCTTTAAGCAATGCATAATTGTATTAACTAGCTAAAAAAAGTCAGCTAACATTTATTGAGCCATCATAGGACATAGATCCCAAGACCTTTTTATCTGAGGAGAAAAGGTCCTACATTATGTTTAGAGGTTCCCTAGCCCTGCTGCCAAGTTTATGAGGTGTTTGCTGACCGGGACCACAGGCCTATTGTCCACCTCCTCCCACTAAGCCAAGCCCACACCTCACGTGCATGCAAACAGACCAAAGGGTGAATTAATTTCCCAGTTTAGTTGCCTTTGGAAATGTATTTCTGATTCAATTTGAGTTTATCCTAGGTATCAATCCTAGGTACACAGGCAATAGAAGAGAAGGAAAATGACACGCTAAGATTAGAGGTAGCATCATAAGAACTTTATTTTTTAATAGACAGATAGAGGAATAAAATAAAGTAAATGCCGAGGTGGGTGGGAAAAAAAAAAACAAACCCTGATGTGGTGCTCTCATTTATGTTTTGGGTTCACAGTGAAAAATCAATATGGTCTCTGTGTTTTCTTTCAAGAATTCAAATGCTTCCCACTTCAAAGCATATCGTCTGCTTAGTTACTGCCTTTCACAAAGACACAAAGTGAGATGTGAATTTGTACAGGAAGAACTGAATTTTCTAAAGAAATATACAGGGAATGGATATGAGAAGGATCTGTGGGTGCCACCTGGCATTGATGAGTGAATAACCCTGCCCAGCCAGATGTGGGTAGATTTTACCACAGTTTCATTCTGCTCACATCCACAGCCTGAATACTGCACCAGATGAATCTGGAGAAGTATCGTATTTTCTTTGTACCTACAGCCTCTTCAAACCATAAAGATGCGCTTAAAACAAGCAAATGATAAAAAGTGTGGGTCTGTATTATATTATGATAATATACCATTTATTTGTTATGATAGTACACCCTAAAAGTATTTTATGGTAATATACCGTGACTATAGTGATAAACAGATCAGAGAAAAGATAGATCAATCTTTAGATTGTAAACTTAGGTAATTCAAAATCAAATCACCATCCAGGGCATCCAGCTCATCTTGCCTTATCACTTCAGTTAGGCAGCAAACTCAAGGAGGAGATGAAATTAGTTTCTCAGTTTTTGATCACTTCATGATTGCCACTCCCTCCTCATATCCTCAGTCTCCTATCAGCCTCTGCTCTGAGCAAACAGAGCTCATGAGAAAGTTGACAGCAATCTCTTCTCTCTCCATCTTCAAGACCCTTCTACTTCATCACTGTCATGTATACATTTCTGTCCTCATAGCACTCTGAACATGTCTAGATAATTCCCCAGGATGCCTTTGTTTACCAGGGACAGAAACTAACATTAATTAAACTAGACTGGAATGACTGGTCCAGATAACAAGAGAGTCCAGAGGTAACTGGTCACAGGGAACCCAGTAACTTAGACAATGCAATGATGTTTTACAATCTTCTCCTGTTTCCCAACTCAGATTCTGCTGGTGCCTCCCTTCATGTCTATAGACTGGCTTTTTCCTGGTGGCCAGCATGAGGGATGGAGTGGTAACAGAAATGCGGATGCAGACAATGCCCGGTTTCCATTACCCCTGCTTAATCCCATCACCATTTCTTTAGTTCACCATCTCTCTATATAAAATTGCAGGGAAAGATTCTGATTGGCCTGGATTGAGTCACATGCTCATACCTGCAGCTATGGGAATGGGTGATTGTGATTGGCCAGGACTCTTTCATGTGTCCATTCCTGTGGCCACAAGGCTATGACCTGGGATCAGCAGCTCCTCAGAACCACATGGAGTAGAAGAGGAACAGTTCCTAGAAAATGGGGCATATTTGCTGTTCTGAGAACATGGGTGGGAAAATAAAAATAAGAGATATTCATCAATTCATTCCATTAAGCCTTTATTTCCAGGATATCCATATACTGTGACACTCTTTCACCTTAACCCACAAGCTCTGATTCCAATTAAATACTCCCTGTAATAACATTTTAATGGTTATAAAAGCTTTTTGGATCCATCTTAAAAGCTTCGTTTCAACTCATTTTTATATTTAAAGAAATTTATCCTAGTAACCAGTAAATAAAAAGCAATTTAAATGCTTATTACCGTTTGATAAGGAAAAAAGTCAACTTAAGAATTACTTTTCTAGACTTCCTTGGCAGCTCAGTAGTAAAGAATCTGCATATCAATGCGGGAGACCCAGGTCTGATCCCTGATCCCAGAAGATCCCACATGACTCAGAGCAACTAAGCTCAGGTCCCACAACTACTGAGCCTGCGCTCTAGAACTGGGGAAGGCAACAACTGAGCCCACAGGCCTAGAGTCTGTGTGCCGAGAGCCCATGCTTCACAAGAGAAGCCAACACAGTGAGAAGCCCATGCACCACAACTAGAGTAGCCCCTACTTGCTGCAACTAGAGAAAAGCCCACACAGAAACCAAGACCCAGCACAGCCAAAAACAAATAGATGAAACTCTTTCAAAAATTAATCTTGTGGGGAGGAGCCAAGATGGCGGAGGAGTAGGACGGGGAGAACACTTTCTCCCCCACAAATTCATCAAAAAAGCATTTAAACGTCGAGTAAATTCCACAAAACAACTTCTGAATGCCGGCAGAGGACATCAGGCACCCAGAAAAGCAACCCAACTCTTCGAAAGGAGGTAGGAAAAAATATTAAAAACAAACAAAAAAAGAGACAAAGAGGGAGGGACGGAGTTCCGTCCCGGAAGGGAATCTTAAAAAAGAGAGAAGTTTCCAAACATCAGGAAACCTTCTCACTGCGAATCTGTGCCGAGCTTTGGAAGCACAGAGGGCAACATAACAGGGAGAAAAATAAATAAACAATTTAAAACTCATGAGATTGCAGAGCCCTACGGTAACTCCCCCAGCAGAGAAGCAGCGCGAGCGCCTGCATCCGCCATTAGCAAACGGGGCTGGGCAGGGAGGCGCGGCGTGGGCTGCATCGCTGAGAGTAAGAATCTGGCCTGAATACCCTGAGCGCTATCTGAGCGAAATAATTTGGGCTAGCAAACCAGACTGTGGGATACCTACCACGCGAAAAGCCAGCCCTAACCTAAGACCGCCAGGCCCGCGCACGGAACAAAGGACTGAACAGAGATAGCTGGCTGCAGACCTTCCCCCTCCGGTGACAGGCAGCCAGAGCCGGAAGGGGGCAATCGCAGCCCCAGAGAGACATTATCTATAAAATTGTAAGCAGGCTTCTTTGCTAACTAAAACTTCTTGGGGGTCTGGACGGTCAACATCTGCCTGAGAAGGTGCGTCGGTTTTACATCCAGATAACTGAGTGGCGGGGAGGCGATAAGTCGCAGCATTGGCGCTCGCCTGGGAAGAGCAAATTGGCGCTCGGACCTGGGAAGAGCACAAAACGCAGGCCCAACTGAGTCTGCGCCTCTGAGGACTACCCGAGTGCCTGAACCTGGCGGCTTGGACCTGGGAGGTGCATGCAGCCCAGGGCCAGCCTCGGATTGTTCCCAGCGGAACAACCTAGAGTCCGAGCAGTGTGGACAGGGAGGCTACACGCGCCGTGAGCGGGCAGACCCAGGGTGGCTGAGGCACTGCGAGCCCACACCAGTGTTATTTGTTTGCAGCATCCCTCCCTCCATCCCCACACAGCGACTGAACAAGTAAGCTAAAAAAAAAAAAAAAAAAAAAAAGAGTGTCCTCCACCGTGCCCTTTGAGTCAGGGCGGAAACCAGATACTGAAGAGACTAGCAAACAGAAGAAGATATAACAGAGGGAAACGCCTTGGAAGCTACAGGCAATAGATCAAAACCCTGTGGTTACTACGGACTACATAGGAAGGGCCTATAGATCTTGAGAAATATAAATCTGACCAAGGAACTAGCCAAAAATGAACTGAACCCCACAACACCCACAAAAAAAAAAACAAAAAGTCCTAGATATACTTTTATTATTTTTACGATCATTCTTTCTTTTTTTGTTTTAACTAAAAAAAAAAAAAAATTTTAAGTCCTCTATTGTTCCTTTAATTTTCACTTTTATAACCTATTACTTTGCAAAAAAAAAAAAAAAAGACCCTATTTTTTTCTTCTTCAGCAAACTTCATATATATATATTTTATAATTTTTTGACCTTGTTTTTTTTTTTTTGTTTTTTTTTTTTTTTTTTCTTCTTTTCTTTAACATTGTATTTTGAAATTCCAAACTCTACTCTAGATTTTTAATTTTCGCTTTTTGGTATATGTTATCAATTTTGTACCTATAGTTTTTTTATATAATTTCTGTGACTTTTTTTTTTCTTCTTTTTTTTCTTCTTCTCTGTTTCTTTCTCTTCTTCTTTTATATAACATTGTATATCTGAAATTCCAAACTTTACTCTAGATTTTTAATTTATGCTTTTTGGTATTTGATATCAATTTTGTACCTGTATTTTCTTTATAATTTTTGTGACATTGTTCGTATTTGTTTGTTTGTTTTCTCTCTTTTTTTCTTCTTCTTCTTTTTTTTTTTTTTTTTAACATTGTATTTCTGAAATTCCAAACTCTACTCTAGATTTTTAATTTTTGCTTTCTGGTATTAGTTATCAATTTTGTACCTGTACTTTCTTTATAATTTTCATGACCTTGTTTGTTTTTGTTTGTTCGTTTTTCTCTCTTTCTTTTCCTTCTTCTTTTCTTTAACATCGTATTTTTGAAATTCCAAACTCTACTCTAGATTTTTAATTTTCGCTTTCTGGTATTAGTTATCAATTTTGTACCTGTACTTTCTTTATAATTTTCGCAACCTTGTTTGTTTTTGTTTGTTCGTCCTTTCTCTCTTTCTTTTCCTTCTTCTTTTCTTTAACATCGTATTTTTGAAATTCCAAACTCTACTCTAGATTTTTAATTTTTGCTTTTATGTATTTGTTACCAATTTTGTACCTTTAAGGACCCAATCTTCAGGACCCATTTTTCACTAGGGAGTGAGATTACTGGCTTGACTGCTCTCTCTCCCTTTGGACCCTCCTTTTTCTCCACCAGGTCGCCTGTGTCTCCTCCCTAACCTCTCTCTACTCTACCCAACTCTGTGAATTTCTGTGTGTTCCAGATGGTGGAGAACACTTAGGGAACTGATTACTGGCTGGATCTGTCTCCCTCCTTTTCATTCCCCCTTTTATCCTTCTGGCCACCTCTGTTACCTTCCTCCTTCTTCTCTTCTCTGTATAACCCCGTGAACATCTCTGAGTGGTCCAGTTTGGAGTGCACATAAGGAAGTGACTACTGGCTAGCCCACTCTCTCCACTATTGATTCACCTCATCTCATTTGGGTCACCTCTAACCCTCCTCCCTCTTCTCTTCTCCATGTAACCCTGTGAACCTCTCTGAGTGACCCTCACTGTAGAGAAACTTATCATCTTTAATGTAGATGTTTTATCAATGGTGCTGTATAGAAGGAGAAGTTTTGAAACTACTGTAAAAATAAGACCGATAATCGGAAGCAGGAGACTTAAGTCCAAACCCTGACTCCAGGAACTCCTGACTCAAGGAACATTCATTGACAGGAGCTCATCAAATGCCTCCATACCGACACTGAAACCAAGCACCACACAAGGGCCAATAAGTTCCAGGGCAAGACATACCAAGCAAATTCTCCAGCAACAAAGGAACACAGCCCTGAGCTTCAAGATACAGGCTGCCCAAAGTCACCCCAAAACTATAGACATCTCATAACTCATTACTGGACATTTCATTGCACTCCAGAGAGAAGAAATACAGCTCCACCCACCAGAACACCGACACAAGCTTCCCTAACCAGGAAACCTTGACAAGCCACCTGTACAAACCCACACACAGTGAGAAACGCCATAATAAAGAGAACTCCACAAACTGCCAGAATACAGAAAGGACACCCCAAACTCAGCAATTTAAACAAGATGAAGAGACAGAGGAATACTCAGCAGATAAAGGAACAGGATAAATGCCCACCAAACCAAATAAAAGAGGAAGAGATAGGAATCTACCTGATAAAGAATTCGAATAATGATAGTGAAATTGATCCAAAATCTTGAAACTAAAATGGAATCACAGATAAATAGCCTGGAGACAAGGATTGAGAAGATGCAAGAAAGGTTTAACAAGGACCTAGAAGAAATAAAAAGAGTCAATATATAATGAATAATGCAATAAGTGAAATTAAAAACACTCTGGAGGCAACAAATAGTAGAATAACAGAGGCAGAAGACAGGATTAGTGAATTAGAAGATAGAATGGTAGAAATAAATGAATCAGAGAGGATAAAAGAAAAACGAATTAAAAGAAATGAGGACAATCTCAGAGACCTCCAGGACAATATTAAACGCTACAACATTCGAATCATAGGGGTTCCAGAAGAAGAAGACAAAAAGAAAGACCATGAGAAAATACTTGAGGAGATAATAGTGGAAAACTTCCCTAAAATGGGGAAGGAAATAATCACCCAAGTCCAAGAAACCCAGAGAGTACCAAACAGGATAAACCCAAGGAGAAACACCCCAAGACACATATTAATCAAATTAACAAAGATCAAACACAAAGAACAAATATTAAAAGCAGCAAGGGAAAAACAACAAATAACACACAAGGGAATTCCCATAAGGATAACAGCTGATCTTTCAATAGAAACTCTTCAAGCCAGGAGGGAATGGCAAGACATACTTAAAATGATGAAAGAAAATAACCTACAGCCCAGATTATTGTACCCAGCAAGGATCGCATTCAAGTATGAAGGAGAAATCAAAAGCTTTTCAGACAAGCAAAAGCTGAGAGAATTCTGCACCACCAAACCAGCTCTCCAACAAATACTAAAGGATATTCTCTAGACAGGAAACACAAAAATGGTGTATAAACTCGAACCCAAAACAATAAAGTAAATGGCAACGGGAACATACTTATCAGTAATTACCTTAAATGTAAATGGGTTGAATGCCCCAACAAAAAAGACAAAGACTGGCTGAATGGATACAAAAACAAGACCCCTACATATGTTGTCTACAAGAGACCCACCTCAAAACAGGGGACACATACAGACTGAAAGTGAAGGGCTGGAAAAAGATTTTCCATGCAAATAGGGACCAAAAGAAAGCAGGAGTAGCAATACTCATATCAGATAAAATAGACTTTAAAACAAAGGCTGTGAAAAGAGACAAAGAAGGTCACTACATAATGATCAAAGGATCAATCCAAGAAGAAGATATAACAATTATAAATATATATGCACCCAACACAGGAGCACCACAGTACGTAAGACAAATGCTAACAAGTATGAAAGGAGAAATTAACAATAACACAATAATAGTGGGAGACTTTAATACCCCACTTACACCTATGGATAGATCAACTAAACAGAAAATTAACAAGGAAACACAAACTTTTAAAACGATACAATAGACCAGTTAGACCTAATTGATATCTATAGGTCATTTCATCCCAAAACAATGAATTTCACCTTTTTCTCAAGCGCACATGGAACCTTCTCCAGGATAGATCACATCCTGGGCCATAAAGCTAGCCTTGTAAATTCAAAAAAATAGAAACCATTCCAAGCATTTTTTCTGACCACAATGCAGTAAGATTAGATCTCAATTACAGGAGAAAAACTATTAAAAATTCCAACATATGGAGGCTGAACAACACGCTGCTGAATAACCAACAAATCACAGAAGAAATCAAAAAGAAATCAAAATTTGCATAGAAACGAATGAAAATGAAAACACAACAACCCAAAACCTGTGGGACACGGTAAAAGCAGTCCTAAGGGGAAAGTTCATAGCAATACAGGCACACCTCAAGAAACAAGAAAAAGTCAAATAAATAACATAACTCTACACCTAAAGCAACTAGAAAAGGAAGAAATGAAGAACCCAGGGTTAGTAGAAGGAAAGAAATCTTAAAAATTAGAGCAGAAATAAATGCAAAAGAAACAAAAGAGACCATAGCAAAAATCAACAAAACCAAAAGCTGGTTCTTTGAAAGGATAAATAAAATTGACAAACCATTAGCCAGACTCATCAAGAAACAAAGGGAGAAAAATCAAATCAACAAAATTAGAAACGAAAATGGAGAGATCACAACAGACAACATAGAAATACAAAGGATCATAAGAGACTACTATCAACAATTATATGCCAAGAAAATGGACAACGTGGAAGAAATGGACAAATTCTTAGAAAAGTACAACTTTCCAAAACTGGACCAGGAAGAAATAGAAAATCTTAACAGACCCATCACAAGCATGGAAATTGAAACTGTAATCAAAAATCTTCCAGCAAGCAAAAGCCCGGTCCAGATGGCTTCACAGCTGAATTCTACCAAAAATTTAGAGAAGAGCTAACACCTATCCTGCTCAAACTCTTCCAGAAAATCGCAGAGGAAGGTAAACTTCCAAACTCATTCTATGAGGCCACCATCACCCTAATACCAAAACCTGACAAAGATCCCACAAAAAAAGAAAACTACAGGCCAATATCACTGATGAACATAGATGCAAAAATCCTTAACAAAATTCTAGCAATCAGAATCCAACAACACATTAAAAAGATCATACACCATGATCAAGTGGGCTTTATCCCAGGGATGCAAGGATTCTTCAATATCCATAAATCAATCAATGTAATACACCACATTAACAAATTGAAAAATAAAAACCATATGATTATCTCAATAGATGCAGAGAAAGCCTTTGACAAAATTCAACATCCATTTATGATAAAAACTCTCCAGAAAGCAGGAATAGAAGGAACATACCTCAACATAATAAAAGCTATATATGACAAACCCACTGCAAACATTATCCTCAATGGTGAAAAATTGAAAGCATTTCCTCTAAAGTCAGGAACAAGACAAGGGTGCCCACTTTCACCATTACTATTCAACATAGTTTTGGAAGTTTTGGCCACAGCAATCAGAGCAGAAAAAGAAATAAAAGGAATCCAAATTGGAAAAGAAGAAGTAAAACTCTCACTATTTGCAGATGACATGATCCTCTACATAGAAAACCCTAAAGAGTCCACCAGAAAATTACTAGAAATAATCAATGACTACAGTAAAGTTGCAGGATATAAAATCAACACACAGAAATCCCTGGCATTCCTATACACTAATAATGAGAAAACAGAAAGAGAAATTAAGGAAACAATTCCATTCACCATTGCAATGGAAAGAATAAAATACTTAGGATTATATCTACCTAAAGAAACTAAAGACCTATATATAGAAAACTATAAAACACTGGTGAAAGAAATCAAAGAGGACACTAATAGATGGAGAAATATACCATGTTCATGGATTGGAAGAATCAATATAGTGAAAATGAGTATACTACCCAAAGTAATTTATAGATTCAATGCAATCCCTATCAAGCTACCAACAGTATTCTTCACAGAGCTAGAACAAATAATTTCACAATTTGTATGGAAATACAAAAACCTCGAATAGCCAAAGCGATCTTGAGAAAGAAGAATGGAACTGGAGGAATCAACCTACCTGACTTCAGGCTCTACTACAAAGCCACAGTTATCAAGACAGTATGGTACTGGCACAAAGACAGAAATATTGATCAATGGAATAAAATAGAAAGCCCAGAGATAAATCCACGCACATATGGACACCTTATCTTCGACAAAGGAGGCAAGAATATACAATGGATTAAAGACAATCTCTTTAACAAGTGGTGCTGGGAAATCTGGTCAACCACTTGTAAAAAGAATGAAACTGGACCACTTTCTAACACCATACACAAAAATAAACTCAAAATGGATTAAAGATCTAAACGTAAGACCAGAAACTATAAAACTCCTAGAGGAGAACATAGGCAAAACACTCTCTGACATACATCACAGCAGGATCCTCTATGACCCACCTCCCAGAATATTGGAAATAAACAAAAAATAAACAAATGGGACCTAATTAACCTTAAAAGCTTCTGCACATCAAAGGAAACTATTAGCAAGGTGAAAAGACAGCCTTCAGAATGGGAGAAAATAATAGCAAATGAAGCAACCGACAAACAACTAATCTCAAAAATATACAAGCAACTCCTACAGCTCAATTCCAGAAAAATAAACGACCCAATCAAAAAAATGGGCCAAAGAACTAAATAGACATTTCTCCAAAAAAAGACATACAGATGGCTAACAAACACATGAAAAGATGCTCAACATCACTCATTATCAGAGAAATGCAAATCAAAACCACTATGAGGTACCATTTCACGCCAGTCAGAATGGCTGCGATCCAAAAGTCTACAAATAATAAATGCTGGAGAGGGTGTGGAGAAAAGGGAACCCTCTTACACTGTTGGTGGGAATGCAAACTAGTACAGCCACTATGGAGAACAGTGTGAGATTCCTTAAAAAACTGGAAATAGAACTGCCTTATGATCCAGCAACCCCACTGCTGGGCATACACACTGAGGAAACCAGAGGGAAAGAGACACGTGTACCCCAATGTTCATCGCAGCACTGTTTATAATAGCCAAGACATGGAAGCAACCTAGATGTCCATCAGCAGATGAATGGATAAGAAAGCTGTGGTACATATACACAATGGAGTATTACTCAGCCATTAAAAAGAATACATTTGAATCAGTTCTAATGAGGTGGATGAAACTGGAGCCTATTATACAGAGTGAAGTAAGCCAGAAGGAAAAACATAAATACAGTATACTAACGCACATATATGGAATTTAGAAAGATGGTAACAATAACCCGGTGTACGAGACAGCAAAAGAGACACTGATGTATAGAACAGTCTTATGGACTCTGTGGGAGAGGGAGAGGGTGGGAAGATTTGGGAGAATGGCAATGAAACATGTAAAATATCATGTAGGAAACGAGTTGCCAGTCCAGGTTCGATGCATGATGCTGGATGCTTGGGGCTGGTGCACTGGGACGGCCCAGAGGGATAGTATGGGGAGGGAGGAGGGAGGAGGGTTTGGGATGGGGAACACATGTATACCTGTGGTGGATTCATTTTGATATTTGGCAAAACTAATACAATTATGTAAAGTTTAAAAATAAATAAAATTGGAAGAATAAAAAAATAAAAAAAAAAAATTAATCTTGTAACATCCAGAAAAAGTCTCTTGCCAAATATTCCGCTTTCTCAAACTCTAAGATGCATGAAAGCTAACACCAACACCTGCTTTTTTTTTTTTTATTCTCAGAAAATACTTTATTTATTTTTTTATCCTCTTTATTTTTTTTAAATTTTATTTTATTTTTTAAACTTTACATAATTGTATTAGTTTTGCCAAACACCTGCTTTTCAAACTGGTCCCACTTTTCATTTTCCCCTCACTATTATTTTTCTCCTACCGTTTGCTCTTTGACCTTTTCAGAGTAATTAACTAGTATCTCCAGACCTCACCATGTCCAGTGACGTCCTCACTATGTCCAGTGATGTTTTATAAAGATCAAGAAGCTAGTGATCAAGACAGAAACCTGTTTGGTAGAATGGAAGTGATGGAACCATGTTGGCAGAGCCAGATCCTTGTTGAGCAAGTGAAGAAGAGAGGGACACGTGAATATTCACATGCGGATGAATTTTCCCTACTGTACCCTCAACAGCCTCTCATTTCACAAACTCATTCATAAGCAGGCAGGGCTCTACAAAGCGTGTAGCCTAGACCTGTTCTCATGAGATGCTACAGGACAAAACAGGTTAGCAATCAAATAATTTGGAAATGTTTCATATTATTTATATCCCTCCATTTGAGATGTATGATGTATCTGAATGGCTCTGACAAGTTGTGCAGTAAACAAATGTGTTTAATTTGCTTTACGTGGCATTTCAAAAACAAATCTGTGGATTAAACTCTTTAAGGTAATACCTATTAACAGTCTTGGAATAGACTTGAAGAATTTTAACACCATGAGATTTGTGGTTAATAACATCCTCTCTGGAGAATTTTTCTTTGAAGGCTCATCCAAACAATGCACCTCTAATGAAGGAGATGGAGGGCACATGGCTGGTCAGTGGAAGGTGATTGGTACCTTCTAATGGCTACACTTCTACTCCTGGATTCAACTTGAACTGCTCTCCATATACCAGTCCTGAGTAATTGGATACCATGAGTAATAGAAAAATAAATTTGGTCCCACTGGGAGGTCTCCCTCTCATCAAATCTGTTTAGTACACTTACAGCTCCCTCTGTACATTGGCCATTAACAGATTTGTACAAAGGGGACTAAATGTTGTTTAACAGTATTGTAGGAAAAGTTCTCCTGGTTCCTCACATTTTTGGTCTTAAATATGCTGGCTCAGAAGTAAAGAATCTGCCTGCAATGCAGGAGACCCGGGTTCAGTCCCTGGGTTGGGAAGATCCCATGGAGACGGAAATGGCAATCCACTCCAGTATTCTTGCCTGGAGAATTCCATGGACTCTAGGCACACAGACTCTAGGCATGTGAGCTCAGTAGTTGCTTTCCCAAGTTCTAGAGCACAGGCTCAGTAGTTGTGGCACATGGGCTTAGTTGCTCCAAGGCATGTGGGATCTTCTGGGATCAGGGATCAGACCTGGGTCTCCTGCATTGGCAGGCTGGTGGGCTACAGTCCATGGGGCTGAGAAGAGTCAGACACAACTGAGCAACTAACAAACACACATGTGCTTCTTCCAGGCTTCCCGGGAGGCACTAGTGGTAAAGACCCACCTGCCAGTGCAGGAGACAAAAGAGATGCAGGTCCAGTCCCTGGGTCGGGAAGATTCCCTGGAGGAGGGCATGGCATCATCAGTATTCTTGCCTGGAGAAACCCATGGACAGAGGAGACTGGTGGGCTACAGTCCATAGCGTCACAAAGAGTTGGACACGACTGAAGTGACCTAGCATGCATGCATGCTTCCTCCATCTTGCCATTTCTGGCTGAGAACCCACATTAAGCTTCAGAGGGAGTTTCCATCTCTGTCTCTCTCTCTGGATTTGATGTTTTATTCCTGAGGTCTAGTTCTAACTCCAATCTACTCTTATATTCCAAACTGTAGGTCAACCTCACCCTATTAAACTCAGACCACAGAATCCCAGCCCAGGAATGAGCTTCTCATCGACCACTGATCTGCAAAAGAAAAATAAGAGTTCCCCCCCTTTAAAACATTTCATAAATTTTATCTCTTTCTTTTTTCAAATTTAATGCTTCCTACTTGCACCAAAGCTATACACATTCATGGCCTAAATATCTACTCCACCTCCTCTAAGATCTCAAGCTTCTGGAGGAAAAAAAATCTGTATCTAGTATTTTTTTTTCTTTATTCTTTACAATGCCTAAAGTTAATTGCATGCAATAGGCACTCAATGGATGTGTCTAATGGATGTTTATTGGCTCAATGAATAAAAGAATGAATTATCTTGTATATAGCATATAGAATTTTGCTTTTGAGGATCAAGAGAAAAGACAACCTGTTCATAAGTGCAACAGGTAAAAGTAAAATAACAGTACCTCTTGTTAGTTCAGAATGTTAATTGCAAAGTTGTGTTAATTTCCATAATATGATGATTTTGCCTTTCTCCTTCCACCCCCAGGTACACGTGGCAATGTCTGGAAATATATTTCATTGTCACAACTTGGGTGGGAGGAGCAAAGCTATTGGCATCCAGTGGATAGAAGCCAGGAATGCTGCTCAGCATCTTACAGTGCACAGGACAGCCCCGCCACCCCCTACAACAAAGAATTACATGACTCAAAATGTCAATAAAGCCACTACTATGAAACCCTGCCATAGAGGTCAAGCAAAAGCCCTCCTTTTCACTGCCCAATAACAAAGACTTGCTAAAGAAATTAATAGCTTAAAAAGACTGCAAATAGAATTCAAGCCTTTTCAAGTGCTCTAAGTCACCTGATTTGCTCTCATCAAAGAGTAGTCATCATTACTGTTATTATTATTCCACTCTGTAATCACCCAGAGTGCTTTGCTTATGCTATGTGTTTGACCAATTGGTGAATTGCTTAAATGCTTTCACTTCTTAGTGATGCTTTTGTCTATATTACAGGGTAGAAACCAAATTTAATTCCCTAGTCATAGGACAAATATTTACCACAAACAATAGCATTCCAGCAGTTAGAATCCCTCACTGTCAGAAGGCTTTCTAGAAAAGAAATGGTAAGCACAAATGCTCAGTATTTAAAGACTCAATTGCTCATAAAACAGACAGCACAGGCACAAATTACTTCTTTCTTCACTTGACAACTGCTGTTTTTACCTTGACACATCCATTTAAAAATTATTTCTGACAAAAATATTAACAGCTTTAAATCAGTGTAATTAAAGGTAATATGCTTTTGCTAGAAAAGTGTTTGATATTTTATAGTATCGCACAGTTCACTTTTCAAATCAGGTTACTTAGTGCACTAATAAACGTCCAGAACACCTCCACTGACATATGACCTTCTATCGAAGGAAAATGTTTCTAATGTTCTTCTGGAAGTTCCTAATTACAAAGTTATAAGAAGTCAACAATGCTTGGAGAGTCTCTTCATAGTGTATCAGCACCATGTCCTCCAATATTACTTTATCTAGATGTGGTAGGCAGCATTTGGCAGGGTTCCCAATGATCTTTGCCTCCTTGGACCCACACTTTTCTGTGATCCCCACTTTCCATGAGTACCTGCAGAACCTAGGGACTCACTCGTAACAAGCAGAATATAACAAAGGTGATGGGATGTCATTTCCATGATCAAGTTACAAAGAAGTCAGACTCGCATCTTTCTCACTTTTTCTCTCTTCTGCTGGCACTCTCTCTGAGCTTCTCGATCCCCTGTTAGCATTGCTGTCTGTTGCCCTGTGGAGAGGGCCAGCTGGAAACCAACTGATGGTGGTCAAGAGCTCACAAGGAACTGAAACTTAGCCCAACAACCCACATGGAAATGAATCTTGCCAACAGACATGTGAGTGATCTTGGAAGCAAATCCTTCCCGGTTAAGCCTTGAGATGACAGTCGCCCCATGAGAAACCCAGTTAAGTTGGATTCCTGATCCACAGGATCTGTGAAATAAGAAAAATCTTGTCTTTTACCAGCTGATAAGTCTTGGGGTAACCTGTTACACAGCAATAGATAACTGAATATGGTATGACCTCCAGATCTTTATCCCTCTTTTTTGAATCCCCATGTACATAAAAGGCCCATATCTTTATCCTTTGATGGAATAAAATGGTTCCAACTGCATGTGCTAAACCCTGCATCTTCTTATCCACATACATGCTTTTTCTTTTTTTCAAAAGCATGCTCCTTTACCCTCTTCTTTCCTCTTTCCCAAAGCCCAGATGAATGGAACGAGAAATGTAATCCCAGCCATTTGAATTCAGAGCACTGGTGTCATCATTAACTTCCCCATCCTCTGCTCTGACAAGTCTACACAGAGTCTCGATGCCTCAAGCTGGATCTCTTTCCTTCACAAAGGTCCTTCCATCCATTCCTCCCTCCATGATTATTGCTTCCTTATGTCAGAACTTTTGTAATTGTCCAGAAAAGATTTCTTCTCAATTCATTTTGTACGTCAAAGCCAGATGACACCTCCTACAACACCACTTTTCTCATTTTACATGAAGCTTTTGCCTAAAAATCTAAAGAACTCTCATCTGTGCTTGGGAAATTACTTTTCACCATGACATTCAATCTGACAGTGCACCTGGTATGTCAAGTTATGTCCCTTTTATGACCAGGACCTTATGAAAACTTGACTTCTAAGGTTCAGCATTTTCAAGTCTTAGAGGAAAAAAAAAACCAGCACCAACAACATGACATAACATAACACATTCATCAAAGCTGCTGTTGAGGGTCAGGTTTTCAGAAAGTGAACTGTGAAATGGAATTAACACCATTAGAGAAGATTATTTGGAGAAGGCAATGGCACCCCACTCCAGTACTCTTGCATGGAAAACCCCATGGACAGAGGAGCCTGGTAGGCTGCAGTCCATGGGGTCGCTAAGAGTCGGACACGACTGAGCGACTTCACTTTCACTTTTCAGTTTCATGCATTGGAGAAGGAAATGGCAACCCACTCCAGTGTTTTTGCCTGGAGAATCCCAGGGACAAGGGAGCCTGGTGGGCTGCCGTCTATGGAGTCACACAGAGTCGGACACGACTGAAGTGACTTAGCAGCAGCAGCAGAGAAGATTATTAAGGAGTCCTTCAAAATTGGTAATGGGATTGGGAGGAAAGAGAGCTGGACTGGGCAGAGGGAGAAGTTGGGCAACAATGCAATCACTACCAATGCAATCACTACAAAGTTCTCACCTTTAATCAAAATAGCATCTCTATTCATCAAAGCCTAAAAGTGGAAACAATCCAGAATGTTCATCAACAAAATCAACTGCAGTGTATTCAGACAAGGAATACTATGCAGCTAGTTTTTTCTAAAGAGCAAACTACTGTTAATGCAACAACATGGATGACTTTTACAGACATAATATTAAGCAAAAGAAATCAGACACCAAAGGAATGACTGGATGACTCCATTTATATAAAGTTCAAGAAGTGACAAAACTAATTTAAGGTGATAAGGATCAGAACAGTCCTCTTAGGGAAGAGGAGTTATTGACTGGGATGGGCCATGAGGGGATCTTCTTAGGTGAAGGGTGCTGAAGACATTCTGTCTTAATCTTGGGGGCTTATTACACAGGTATACACATATGCAAGACAAATTATGCACTGAATATTTGTGTACTATAATGGATGCATGTTATAACTTCTTTAAAGGGGAAAAATTAGCATTAGCCTAAACAAAACAACAATTATTTCAAACAAACATGTCCACCTTCTTTCACCAGCAGGCAAATTTTGAAGACAATTTTCATTGCTGTTCAGCTGTAAGCATACCTCTGCCTGTAAAGTATAGGACACAGGCACCAATACAAAGGGAAGACACTTGCATAATGACAATAGCAATAATCTTTGGGCACCTTAATTGCACATAATTTTCATTTGTTGTTGTTTTAAGGGAAAAAGTGAATATCCTTTAAAGATGCATTATAATTCATTGAAGAATGGAATAGAAGAGAAAGGCAACACTGAAAGTGAGGTTATAAACACTGTAACACATAGAGTGTGTGCTAAACAGCAAGGTGAAAGGGAGTGTCTTTTTCAAGACAGGAGAATGGAAGTCAGTATAGAATGCCAATGGGAAAAAGGTGCCATGTTTAAAACTAGTTGAAAAATGATCCAAACTGAAGTGATGATGCGTCCAAATGGGAGTGTCCAATCTGAAGGGCCAGAGCATAACTGCTGACAACCAGTTAAGGATTTCTGGCAAGCAGCTGGCAGAGACAGAAGGGCTGTGACCGAAACATGGCTCTGATCTCCCAGCTGGCCAAGAGTGAGCCCAGTCCTCTGACAATGGCAGGCTCTTCCAGAGGCAGCCTAAGATGCTGTACAGCAGACAGGCTAGACACAGATGCAAAAGCAAGAAAACCACACCCTTCTTTATTTACCTGTCACTGTGCTTTACTCTGGGTGTTCCTGAGCAAAAGGGCTGACAGCCCTGTTACTCAGTCATGTTCAGACACCAGAGTAACAGGGCTGTCAGCCCTTTTGCCCAGGAACACCCAGAGTAAAGCACAGTGACAGGTGAATAAAGAAGGGTGTGAATTTGTTAGATTCCAAAGGCTTCTAGCCATCCTGACTCAGTGCCTACTGAAATCATTTCATGATGATTGGCCTATTCCCAGAGCCCCGTACAGTGAACCATCACATTCTCTGCCAGCACAACTCAGGATCATGAATCCCCAGGGGCAGCTGAAGGAACACATAACATTTCAGCAAAGAGTTTTAATAATAGGAGAGAAAAGATCTCTCACAAAGAACATCGAAAGCGCACCAAAAGAAAATCTTTCATTTCTTTATCACTTAGTAGAAGTAAAACAATAATGAAAATAGTACTTTAAGGATTTCTATTTGAAGAAGGAACAGAAAGATAGCGTGCTGGCTGTGAAAGATGACATTTGCTTTTGCGGAAGCAAAAGTAGACTACTTGTGATGAGAGCACTAGGGCGGCCTGCGTGGCCTCGGGCAATTTACCTCTCTCTGCGTGAGCGGGAAAAAGAGGACACCCATCTAACAGATGGCTTTGAGTAGGGGGGATTACACGTATTGTATGCACTTGGTGCTGCTGCTGTATGAAAGACTCACAGACGTTATATGCACTTAGCAAGCACTTATTAATAAAATCTATCTTATGAAACAGACTCACAGACAAAGAAAATAAACTTAAGGTGATTAGAGGGGAAAGGCACAGGTAATAAATTAGGAGTATGGAGTGAACAGATAAACACCAGTATATATAAAATAGATAAAAAACAAGGACCTACAATATAGCACAGGGAACTATATTCAATATCTTGTAATAAGCTATAATGGAAAAGAATCTGAAAAAGAATATCTATTAATATCTAATATATGTGTAGATAGATATTAATATTCTTTTTCAGATTCTTTTCCATTATAGCTTATTACAACATATTGAATATAGTTCCCTGTGCTATATAGTAGGTCCTTCTATCTATACATATATTTGGAGAAGGCAATGGCACCCCAGTCCAGTACTCTTACCTGGAAAATCCATGGACGGAGGAGCCTGGTGGGCGGCAGTCCATGGGGTTGCTAAGAGTCGGACACAACTGAGCGACTTTACTTTCACTTTTTACTTTCATGTGTTGGAGAAGGAAATGGCAACCCACTCCAGTGTTCTTGCCTGGAGAATCCCAGGGACGGAAAAGCCTGGTGGGCTGCCGTCTATGGGGTTGCACAGAGTTGGACACGACTGAAGCGACTAAGCAGTAGCAGCAGCAGCATACATATATTAATATATATAACTGAATCACTTTGCTATAAACTTGAAACTAATACAATATTATAAATCAGCATACTTCAATTAATAATAATAATTATATCTATTACGTGATACATGCTAGTGTCATAGTTATGGGCAGTTCTCATCACAGTCTCATTTGACATCTTGTTCCAGTTTCATTCCTAGTGTAAAGTCTACTTTTTCATGTTTCTTATTGTGTCCTCTTTTTGCTAAAATATAGTCTAACCGTATAAAAGGTGTACACGACGAGGGCCAGTCCAAGCCATCTGACACAAGGCCACAATAAGTGGAAGGGGGATAGTCCATTGCAAATCCAGTGAAATTAGAGTCTAAAGACATTATGCAAAATAAGCTTACCTGGTTTTTCTCATTGGAGAGACATCAGAATCTTGACTCATGAAGTCTGATATAAGCCTCTTGTCTCAGTTCACTGCAGTCGCTCATTCGTGTCCGACTCTTTGTGACCCCATGAATCGCAGCAAGCCAGGCCTCCCTGTCCATCACCAACTCCTGGAGTTCACTCAAACTCATGTCCATCGAGTCAGTGATGCCATCCAGCCATCTCATCCTCTGTCATCCCCTTCTCCTCCTGCCCTCAATCCCTCCCAGCATCAGGGTCTTTTCCAGTGAGTCAACTCTTCACATGAGGTGGCCAAAGTACTGGAGTTTCAGCTTCAACATCAGTCCTTCCAATGAATATCCAGGACTGATCTCCCTTAGGATGAACTGGTTGGATCTCCTTGCAGTCCCAGGGACTCTCAAGAGTCTTCTCCAACACCACAGTTCAAAAGCATCAATTCTTCGGCACTCAGCTTTCTTCACAGTCCAACTCTCACATCCATACACGACCACTGGAAAAACCATAGCCTTGACTAGACGGACCTTTGTTGGAAACTAATATCTGTGCTTTTTAATATGCTATCTAGGTTGGTCATAACTTTCCTTCTAAGGAGTAAGCATCTTTTAATTTCATGGCTGCAATCACCATCTGCAGTGATTTTGGAGCCCAAAAAATAAAGTCTGACACTGTTTCCACTGTTTCCCCATCTATTTCCCACGAAGTGATGGGACCAGATGCCATGATCTTTGTTTTCTGAATACTGAGCTTGAAGCCAACTTTTTCACTCTCCACTTTCACTTTCATCAAGAGGCTCTTTAGTTCCTCTTCACTTTCAGCCATAAGGGTGGTGTGATCTGCATATCTGAGGTTATTGATATTTCTCCCGGCAATCTTGATTCCAGCTTGTGCTTCTTCCAGCCCAACATTTCTCATCTTGTACTCTGCGTATAAGTTAAATAAGCAGGGTGACAATATACATCCTTGACGTACTTCTTTTCCTCTTTGGAACCAGTCTGTTGTTCCATGTCCAGTTCTAACTGTTGCTTCCTGACCTGCATACAGGTTTCTCAAGAGGCAGGTCAGATGGCCTCTTGTCTAAGTACCTACAAATGAGATGTGTTTAATCAAAAAATCTGAAAGGCTCATAGAAAATGTTAGAATTTGTATTCCATAAGAAAATCCACGTTCTATAAAATTGGTAATAGATGACATGTAATCTTGAGCCACTCCTCACTAAGGAGCTGGTGACAAACTCTCAACAATAAAGTTGAAGAAACAGTTCTCATTCTGTGTCTGGTAACAGATGAACTTTTTACTTTCTGTTTAGCTATTTGCAAGAAGCATAGTATCCAAATGCCTGGGATTCTAAATCCAGCATCAATGTTTGCTAGATGTGTGATTTGAGTATATTACTAACATCTCTGTGCTTCAATTTTGTCAACACTAAATGGGATTACCTGTTTCAAAAAATGATTGTAAGCATTAAATCAACTTACTTATGATAAAGCATTTAGAGCATGGTAAGCAGTAGATAAATCTTCAGCTATTTTTATTAATTAATTTTTGATTAATAAATTTCTATTAATATTTACTTATATTTGCATTAGAAATTTCAGAAAATAAATTAAAAAGGAGAAAAATAAAAATAAGAACATTTAAAATTTTCTGTTATCCAGCACAGAGTCAGACACGACTGAAGCGACTTAGTAGTAGTAGTAGTAGTCTCTTAGAAATAACCACTGTTAACATTTTGGAAAAGTTTCCTTCTTGAGTTTTTAATATACAATCTCAGAACTAGAAATAAAGTACAGATGTTATTTTTTTACCTAATTTGTTTGCTTATAACCATCACTAATTGGAAAATGCCATATTTTTCACTTAACCATACTTTATGGAAAAAAATCTTAGCATTGCATTGCTTAGAGTATTTATTTAACCATTGTCCCATTACTGGATATTTAGAAGGTTTCCAAATTTTTATTAGTTTTACAACACTGTTGAACATACTTGCTGGTAAATGTTTACACAGATTTAAGATCTCTTCCTTAAGATAAATTCCTAGAAGTAAAGTTTCCAATGTCTAAAATGAATAAACATTATGAAACCTTTTGGTATATTCAATGGATTTCTATTTGAATACATTTTTCCTTTCAAAATGTTCTTTACAATTCTGGCTAAGAATGTGATGCTATACTTCTTTGTCTTGGTAACCAATCACATCTTATTTTCAGTTTCATTACAATACACACACACTCTTCTGTGTGACAGTAAGAAAGGCTTTTAAAGTTTTCTGATAGAAAATAATTCTTTCCTCTGTCATTTAAGCTGGAATTGGATTATGCAAAAATAAGAAGCCCACAATACATGTTGTGCAACCTCTGGTAACAGCATCTCTAAATGTTGTCCTTTATCACTTGAAGTCCAGTATTTTGTAAGTTCCATTCTTTTCCAGTTTGACCCTTAGCTATGTGAGTTCCATTCTCCTGACCATCTCTTCACTTCTCTTTTACACTTTTTGGACTGGAATGTTACTTTTCCATAGACCATAGAAAGTTTTAAACATGAAATCCCCAACTTTAACAAATTTGGAAACTGGTACACACGCACACACATTTCCTTTAGCGATTTCTCATTGAAATTAAAACAAAACTCCTTCCACGGAAATGCGAAACAGAAGACCCAGCTCCTGGCGAGTTCTCCAACTGCATTGCTGCCTCTCTCACTCCTTTGCCCACCAAACTCTCATCACAGGAAACATTCTTTTGGTCCAAGCACCTCCTGACCCTAGGGCCTACACATGAACTTTTCCCTCTGCCGGGAGGATATTCTGCTCCTTTCTGTCATTCAGATCAGAAAATGACAGCTGTACTGCAGAGACTTATACTGAGTAATAGGGGAAGGAATAAAGACATCTTAAGATTAAATGGCCAGGGAATATCTTAAGATGTCTTTATTCCTTCTCCTATTACTCAGTATGTCTCTGCAGTACAGCTGTCATTTTCTGATCTTAAATAATCTCAAAGAAGATACCTGTTGTTCTCTGCTGTATTCCTAGGAACTGATGCCTGGCACATAGGAGGTGTTTAATAAGCATTTATTGAATTGATTATTTTCAGAATTGCTTATTATATACTGTTTGAAACTGCCAGCCTATGCATGTAGTTTGCAGGCTTCTCTGTCCATGGAATTTTTCAGGCAAGAATACTGGAGTGTGTTGCCATATCCTTCTCCAAGGGATCTTCCCTACCCAAGGATTGAACCTGCGTCTCCTGCATTGGCAGGCAGATTCCTTACCACTGAGCCATCAGGGAAGCCCAAGCAAATCTACAGATATCAAATGCGAGAAGATAGATTTGGAGACTTTAAAATATCAGGGAAACTTCCTTCTGATTGTCAAAAAGGAATGTAAGGAGAGAGAGAACACAAGCTGGAGCAGATGAAAGGAAGGAAAGGAAAGAGATAAGAGAGAGAGGAAGAGAAAAAGTGAATTCAAAATGGATCTTGAAATGCTATGTGGTTAAGATCTTACAGAGGCACAAACCACATTAAATGAACCCACAAAAAACAAGAACAATATATTACTGGGAAATCAAGGTGAGTTTCAAGGAGGAATTTGAATTAAACTTGTAGATTTAGTAATGTTTTTTTTTCCTAACAGAAAGAGAAGGAAAAGAAAAACATCAGATCAGATCAGTCGCTCAGTCGTGTCCGACTCTTTGCGACCCCATGAATCACAGCACACCAGGCCTCCCTACCATCACCAACTCCCGGAGTTCACTCAGACTCACGTCCATCGAGTCAGTGATGCCATCCAGCCATCTCATCCTCTGTTGTCCCCTTCTCCTCTTGCCCCCAATCCCTCCCAGCATCAGAGTCTTTTCCAATCAGTCAACTCTTCGCATGAGGTGGCCAAAGTACTGGACTTTCAGCTTTAGCATCATTCCTCCCAAAGAAATCCCAGGGCTGATCTCCTTCAGAGTGGACTGGTTGGATCTCCTTGCAGTCCAAGGGACTCTCGAGAGTCTTCTCCAACACCACAATTCAAAAGCATCAATTCTTCGGCGCTCAGCCTTCTTCACAGTCCAACTCTCACATCCATACATGACCACAGGAAAAACCATAGCTTTGACTAGACAAACCTTTGTTGGCAAAGTAATGTCTCTGCTTTTGAATATTGCTATCTAGGTTGGTCATAACTTTCCTTCCAAGGAGTAAGCGTCTTTTAATTTCTTGGCTGCAGTCACCATCTGCAGTGATTTTGGAGCCCAAAAAAATAAAGTCTGACACTGTTTCCACTGTTTCCCCATCTATTTCCCATGAAGTGATGGGACCAGATGCCGTGATCTTACTTTTCTGAATGTTGAGCTTTAAGCCAACTTTTTCACTCTCCACTTTCACTTTCATCAAGAGGCTTTTGAGTTCCTCTTCACTTTCTGCCATAAGGGTGGTGTCATCTGCATATTTGAGGTTATTGATATTTCTCCCGGCAATCTTGATTCCAGCTTGTGTTTCTTCCAGTCCAGGGTTTCTCATGATGTACTCTGCATATAAGTTAAATACACAGGGTGACAATATATAGCCTTGATGACTCCTTTTCCCATTTGGAACCAGTCTGTTGTTCCATGTCCAGTTCTAACTGTTGCTTCCTGACCTGCATACAAATTTCTCAAGAGGCAGATCAGGTGGTCTGGTATTCCCATCTCTTTCAGAATTTTCCACAGCTTATTGTGATCCACACAGTCAAAGGCTTTGGCATAGTCAATAATCAAAGGTAAGCAGAAACAAAAGTGCAGGGCTGGTTCAGAGAAATGAAGGTCATTTTGCAGGGCTGGTGTATGAATACGGAGGGCGGTCAGAAGTCATTCTGACAGCTAGTATGAATGTATCTGGCACATTCATTCCCCAAGTATGCCAGTTGTGAACCATAGCAAGAAGGCCAGCCACAAAGCCCATGTTCCTACTAGATTCCTCTCTTGTTTTTCTCTTTTTTTCTTTTCTTTGACATCTTTACAAATATATAATACACATATTATCCAATTCACCTGTGTAAGTGTACAAGTCAATAGATTTAGTATAGTCACTGAGTTGTACAACGATCACCACTAATTCCAGAACATTTTCATCACCCCCAAAAAGCAGCCTCATACCCACTAAATCAGCCCTCATCCCCACACTCCACCCATAGGCAAACATTAATCTACTTCAGTCTCTACATATTTGCCAGTTCTGGAGATTTCATATAAAAGGAATTCTACAATATCTAGTCTTCTCTGACTTATCTTACTTAGCACAATGTTTTCTAGAGTCAACTTTGTTGTAGCATGTATCCGTACTTCACTCCTTTTCATGGCTCAATAATATTGCACTGCATGGATACAGTACATTTTATATCCTCAACTCATCAGCTTATGGACCTTTGAATTATTTCCACCTTTTGGCCATTATGAATGATGCTGCTCTCAATATTCATATACAAGTACTTCCATGAGTATATATTTTTATTTGTCCTGGGTATATACCTAGGAATATTCATTGGAAGGACTGATGCTGAAGCTGAAGCTCCAATACTTTGGCCACCTGATGCAAAAAACCAATTCATTGGAAAAGACCCTGATGCTGGGAAAGATTGAAGACAGGAAGAGAAGGGGACAATAGAAGATGAGATGGTTGGATGGCATCACCAACTCAATGGACATGAGTTTGAGCAAACTCCGGGAGATGGTGAAGGACAGGGGAGCCTGGTGTCCTTGGGGTTGCAAAGAATCAGATATGACTGAATGACTGAGCAACAAAAACAGTATACACAGGAGTAGAATTGTTGGGTCATATGGTTCACTCGACCTTTAATTTTTTGAGAAATGGCCTATTTTCCAAAGTGGCTGTACTATTTTACATTATCACCAACAATATTTGAGGTGCCAGTTCCTCTACATCCTTACCAACTCTTACTATATCTGTCATTTTGATTATAGTCTTCATAGTGGATATGAAGTGATATCTCATTATAGTACCTCATTATAGTTTGATCTGCCTTACCCTAACAACTAATTATGTTGAGCATCTATTATTGTACATATTGGCTATTCTATTTCTGCTCAATCTACTCTTCACACAGAAGCAAAATTATAGTCTGTAACCTACACCAGGTCTCAATACTTCTTTGCCTAAAATTTTACAAGGTTACCCCATTACACTTAGACTAAAATCCAAATCCCTCCCACAGCATACTGGGCCGTGCATAGTACTATAACTTGAAATTACTAATTTGAAATTATTTTACTGACTTTAATTTACTAAAATAATGAACAATACATTATCATTATCCAACATTTATCATATATTTATTTTGTAATTTTCATTATAATATATTCAATATTATTCAATGTTTAATACTTCATTTCAGGGTATGTGTCAGACTTTCCCATTCAGAAGAGCAGGAATAATGTCTGCCCGTCCTCTGTATCCCCATGTCTAAAACAACGCCTATGCTATGCTATGCTAAGTCACTTCAGTCGTGTCCGACTCTGTGCAACCCCATAGACGGCAGCCCACCAGGCTCCCCTGTCCCTGGGATTCTCTAGGCAAGAACACTGGAGTGAGTTGCCATTTCCTTCTCCAATGCAAGAAAGTGAAAAGTGAAAGCGAAGTCGCTCAGTTGTGTCCGACTCTTAGCGACCCCATGGACTGCAGCCCACTAGGCTCCTCCATCCATGGGATTTTCCAGGCAAAAGTACTGGAGTGGGGTGCCATTGCCTTCTCCTAGCATATGGTAAAACACACGCTCACCAAATGCATGAATAATTTAAAGGTTAAAAAAATGATCCTCCCCAAATATAGCTAGATAATACATAGTGCTACATGAGTGAAAAATGATGCACATTCCTGTCCTTCATTTATTTAGATAGAATAATAATGGTGTATTTCCATAAGACACATGCACTGGTCAAACTAGAAATGGAGAATGTATTGAACATAGGCATACTAATACCTACCGTAATTAATTCAATCACAGTCTCTAAAGAGTGTTGTCTGCTACTGTGGTATTTTCAACCAACAAAACTTATATCCACGTGCTGTACATTTGTTACTCAGTGATGCTAAAAAAGAATTAATGAGTCAGGCAACAGCTGATGATGCTGATGTGTAATGCAGACTGTATTGCACAGACTAGCACGGATGTGTGGATTCTGATTCTGTGAACAATGACTGTGTAACAGCAAATTAAAGTGTCGGCGGCTCTCTCGTGACTCTGTGTCTTAACACATTCCACAGATGCTGTGATTCTCCCACAAGCCAGCCTTGTTCAATAGAACATAAAAGGCATTCTGAACCATGCTACAAAGTTTGTTTCTTTGGGGTTTTGAGGTTGCTATTGCCACACCCTGAGAAATTAAAGTAATTGGAAGTTAATAAAGACAGAAATCATTCACACCATATGAACTTAAAATGACATACCATCAATCTGATGGATTGTGATCTTTTACATGGAAAGCAACTTTTTTTTTTTCCTTTTCCTTTCTGAATATATGACTTTGAGAATTAAAAGAAAAACAAAACGGAATATTCCCACCTATTCCTCATTGACCTCTTCCTTCTTGGGACACACTTTGCTACACATTTGTTCCTAAGTACTCGTCTTGTTCTTCAGTTACCTAAGCTTAAGTTTCATTTCCTGCAGAAAGATTCTAATCAGTGCACTCTATCATGATGAACCATCCACATCTTTCCACTTCTCCAGCCACCGCCAGGTCTGGGCCATTCCTTCCTGGATGACTGCAGTCACCCTACTGTTCTCCCACCTCTACTCATGCTCCCCTTCAGCTCACCCTTCACTGAGCAAGTCACATCTCATCACACCCCATCATTTTTGAATGAATGAACAAATGAATGAATGAAGAATCATAGGAGAAGAAGCACCAATTCTAATAATAATGTTCTCATATGTATAAAGCCTTTGTTCATGTCCTCAAATCAGCATTTTGCTGAAGAGAGGTGGAAATTATTATTATTATTTCCATTTTCGGATTTCAAAAATGATGGTCAGGGAGTAGAATGATGCACCTGGGGTTGTACAATTTAGTCTGGGGACAGACAGAACCAATATTCTGATTTGAAATTCCAAATTCCTTATCTTATGTTCTTTCCATTGCATTGTTTCCTCTTCTCTCCACCACACAAACACACACACTCATATCCATGCAGGCACACGCACACATACACCAATTCAAGTGAAATCTAGGGTGTCTAATCTGTTTCAAAACAAATCTTAAAGCTATTTATATTATTCTGTCTTGAGTCAGAGAGAAACTATTGCTTGAAAAATCCGTGATAACAGAAGTGAACAAGAGATTATTTCATTCCCAAGATAGAACCAATCATGCTGTCCCCAATGCTGCCCAAGAAGAAACTCCCAACCTCAGAACATGCACACAACTCAGATTATCAGGAAAAGCCATGGAGATAAGAAAGCCATGATCTCCTTTCAAAGGAAGTGCCTCAAATTAATGTTCAGCTGAGTGTATCTAGAAAATGGGAAAGATTAAAATGTTCCATGATGCTTTTCTTTTTTTCAAGCAAGTTCTTAAATGAGACAGATCTCCTTGTGAGGCCTATATTTCTGGTAGCTCACAGAAGGAACTACAACATGATAAAAGACAGGGTAAAGTAGACTAAAACTGAGAAAGGAGACTAGAGAAAATTTCAGAAAAAATAAGGAGAGAATCATAAGGTATCTTCATACCCAAATGATTTCCCAGGTGGTGCTAGTGGTAAAGAATCCCCCTGCCCAGACAGGAGACGTAAGAGAGGCTGGTTCAATCCCTGGGTCAGGAAGATCCCCTGGAGGGCATGGCAGCCCACTCGAGTATTCTGATCTGGAGAATCCTATGGACAGAGCAGCTTACCTGGCTACTGTCCATGGGGGCACGAAGAGTCAGGCACGACTGAACTGAGTTAGCATGCAAGCACACATGTATACCAAAATACACATTAGAATAGAAAGCAGACAGGGGACATTGTTCTACAAGACTGTCTCACTGCGCATCTTATTTCCTTATGAATCTTCTAAAT
Source organism: Bos mutus (assembly GCF_027580195.1). Lineage (NCBI taxonomy): Eukaryota > Metazoa > Chordata > Mammalia > Artiodactyla > Bovidae > Bos > Bos mutus. Next base: position 36,464,541 of record NC_091638.1, on the reverse strand, counting down.
CTCCCCTCTCATCCAGAATAAAAACAGCACCCACACTCTCTGGAGAAGGCTGTTGGGTAAGTACCAAAGGGAAAACACCTCTGTGAGTCCCTTGAAGAGACTGGTTACCAGATGGCACATATTCCGTAACTATGATCAAGATGTAAGCTCAGGAACTAATGGGATCTAAAAGGTAATAAAATAAAATCATCCCAGACCAAGAAATGAAGTGCAAAACAAAGGCGGGGGGGGACGAATTTAAGCTTGAGTCTGAAATACACAAAGATTCAAAATTCTTCCTCTAGCCCAGTCTCTTTGCCTATCTTGCTATGTAGTTCTTCCCCTTCTTTCTCCAAGTTCTACTTTGTAAGAACCATACACCTCCCAACTGAAAGTTTTCTTTTCTCTCTTGAGTTCTCAGGATGGGAAGTTATTTCAAAAAAAGAAAAGAAACAACAGCTTTCAGATGTCTGGGTCAATGAAAGCAGTGACACAGTGACTTGCCAGGATCATGTCTGCACTGCATTTCTGTCCACAGGATTGTCACAGTGCACCCTCCACCTTCACCAGCTAGAAGGACGTCCCTCTCTCTCGGTTCTTTAAACACACCATACTACAGATTCCTTGGAAACTTCAAAAATGTTTATTCCTTGTCTGGACTGGTTTCTTTTTCTTCTCAGCCTTCTTTTGTAAAAATTAATTTATTTTAATTGGAAGCTAATTACCTTACAATAATGTGGTGGTTTTGCCATACATCAACATGAATCAGCCATGGGTGCACAAGTGGCCCCCCATCCTAAACCCCCTCCCACCTCCCTCCCCATCCCATCCCTCTGGGTTGTACCAGAGCACCAGCTTTGAGTGTTCTGCTTCATGCTTTGAACTTGCCCTCGTCATCTATTTTACATATGGTAATATACATGTTTCAGTGCTGTTCTCTCAAATCATCCCACCCTCACCTTCTCCCACATTGTCCAAACATCTGTTCTTTATATCTGTCTCTTTTGCTGTCTTACATATAGGGTTGTCATTACCATCTTTCTAAATTCCACATATATACATTAATATACTGTATTGGTGTTTCTCTTTCTGACTTACTTCACTCTGTATCATAGGCTCCAGTTTCATCGACCTCATGAGAACTGACTCAAATGCGTTGTTTTTTATAGCTGAGTAGTATTCCATTGTGTACATGTACCACAACTTGCTTATCCATTCATCTGCTGATGGGCATATAGGTTGCTTCCATGTCCTAGCTATTGTAAACAGTGATGCAATAAACAATAGGGTACATGTGTCTCTTTCAATTCTGGTTTCCTCAGTGTGTATGTCCAGCAGTGGGAATCCTAGGTTGTGTCTTCTCATCCTTTGAGCACCTGTCTTGACCTTGTTCCCCACCCTACCTCCAACCAGAGCTGATTAGTTTAATTTGCTTTATCATATTGATCACAAAAGCAAAAATAATTAATGAAGTAATTATATACATTTTGTCTCTCCTATTAGAGAGATATTCCAAGAAGGCAAGAACACGATTTTACTTTCCTTACTCCTAGCATCCCAGCAATTAACTCATTGCTTGGCACATAGTAAGTGCTCAGTAAAAATCTGTTGCTCCTTTTGCTATCACTTTTCAAACTCCGCCCCACCTCACTGCACCCTCTTTCCCAAGTTGTATCTCAGTGTACAATGACTTGGAAATGAAACTCAGTTGATCAGAGGGAGGCTGTTAGACATTAGGGACCAAGATGCAGCAATGTTGCCCCTCCTCTGTAATAGCCTGTCTCAGTGGTAAAAAGCCTGCCTTCGAATTCAGGGGATGCAAGAGACTTGGGTTCAATCCCTGGATAGAGAAGATCCCCTGGAGGAGGAAATGGCAACCCATTCCAGTTTTCTTGCCTGGATGTGTACAGAGGACTCTGGTGGGCTACAGTCCTTGGCAATGCAGAATTGGACACGACTGAGAATACACACACTGACATAAAATGACATAACTCTCCCTCACTGTCACTTAAGACAATCGATTTTATCACCCCTGCCAACCCTTCTTCAATTCTCTTCTAGCAACAGCCTTCTTCTATCTGGTCCCACTGCTTCCCTTTCCCCCTGCTCCCCTCTATTCTCCACTTAGCAGGCAGAATGTCCTGGTGAAATACCTGCCACACCACACCACTGCTTTCAGTGACTTCCCACTGTTCTTGGGACTGGAAATGAAAGCCTTAATTGGTCTACGAGGCCCTCACAGAGATGACCACTGTGCCCCTCACTCACCTCAACTAGAGCCAGTTCCCCACATGTTCAGCCATTCTGGCCATCTTCAGACCTGTGGCCACACCAGGCCCTTGGTTTCACAGGGTCTTGAGCAAAGGCTCCCTCAGCCCGCAGTGCTCTTTCCCCCATTAACCCTGCTCATTTGTCAGATTCCTGCTCAGCAGTCCTGCTTCAGAGAGCCTTTTGTGGACACAGTTCCTACCCTAGTCTAAAGCCAGATTTTTTTCTCCCCTTTACAGGATTTAGATATGTCTCTAAATGTTTCTAATTATGCATTCATCCAGTTGGACTACTTGAGCAATATTTGTCTTTTTTACCAGACTCTAAATTCCTGAAGAGCAGAGACTTGGTATTTTAATGTTTGCCATTACATTCTCAACATGTAACAGGACCTAGCCCATAGAGGCACTAAATAAACTTCCATGGATAGATGAATGGGTAGATGGTTGGCTGAACTGTCTTAGGTACCATTTATTTATCAACTAAGCCAAGCATTACAAAAATCCCCTGAGGAACCAAGCATATAGCATAAATGTGTGAATTGTGCTGGGAATTAGTAAACAGGGTAGTAGAGAAAGCACTGAAAGAAACTACTGGAAGACTTGAAGTACCACTTCTCAGACAGAAAGAGAATTTTGGAGGTCACAAACAACCATCACACTAAGACCTCTGCTTTCAGAAGGCAAGTTCTGTTCACATGGAGCAAAGGGTATCCACACTAATTCAAGCCCGGTGAAGAAGTCTATCCCATAACTTGAAAGCCAGAGACCAGAATTCTCACATCTACTTAATTCTGACTCATTTCATAAAGTTTAAATGACTAAAAGAAGTTTGAAATTCAAATATGTGGTATAACCCCAGAAATTCATTTGTTCAATTAAAAAGAAAAAAAAAGTTAAACTTTGTAACAATAGTATAAGTACAAAAACATTTCCTAGGAGCAAAAGGAGACTTGTGGCTTTGAAATTCTGCTTTTTATCTTCATGGGAAAAGCAAAAGTTTACAAGCTGAAAAAAATAAGTTTCCTTTTGGTAAATTCACAGGACCCTGGGTATTGCTTCCCCATGACCTCAAATGATCTATGCCTTGATCATGTAGAAATGTTCAAATGAAAAATCAAGGTCATTTTCACTTATCTTTCTTACACTTTTCTGTGAAGGGAACTCAATATATTCTAGGTTTACATGTGATTTTACTAGATTTTTGTCATTACAAATCTGTTTTTCTTTAACTGAAAACCACCTGATTCTGATTTTCCCTTGCCATAAATCTGAATTTTTACTACATTTTATCTGAGATTCACAACAGATGGGCTATGAATCAACAAAAATAAAATGGGAAGAAAGGAAAGATAAAATTACTGGGCAAAAACTACAGAGAAGATAGAACAGCTCTCAGAAAGGATAAAACAAGGATTCAAGAGGTAGTCTTAACAAAACAAAAGATTTGATAACTACCTTTAAATGAAGAAAAACATTTTTTTTTAACTGAAGAAACAGCTGCATTCACCTTAAGCATTATTGCAGCCTGGAAAGAGAGAAGATACTTTGGCATTATATCCATCATATTTTAATGTCCTGACATAAAGGATTTGTTTCCATTGCTCTCTGCATACTTAGTGGTCATAAAACAGAGCAACCATGTTCAGTGATGTTAAATCCTCCAACTCCCATATTCCTGACTCAAAATTGCATTCTTCCTGAAACAAAACTCACCAGACATCTTTAACCAGCCTTGAAAAAAGATGTTATGGAAATCAAGGTCCACTGAAATCTAGCCCATCCAAACATTCCCAGACAGGTGAGAATAGAGTCAACTGATTGAACAAGTGTCTGCAATCTTAAAAGTTATGCTAAAATTCAAGATTAATGGCAGAAGAGCAATTTATACCATGACACAAAATGTTTAAATAGAAAATAAATCTACACATATATATATACTTAAACACATACACTATGCCTACCTGATACCAAAAAACAGATCATACATTAAAACAACTATCTTCACATTAGGGACTTGCTATCTAATTTTTATAGGGTCCTAGTCCTGCAAAACTTTTCTGATGTATACCACGGTCTTACTTCTTTTATTCTCTCAGTAGAAATTCAAGAACAGTCTTTATCTGATAGAAGAACCACCTTTCTCATGAGTAACTGCTGCTGCTACTAAGTCGTTTCAGTCATGTCCGACTCTGTGTGACCCCATAGACAGCAGCCAACCAGGCTCCCCCGTCCCTGGGATTCTCTAGGCAAGAATACTGGAGTGGGTTGCCATTTCCTTCTCCAATGCATGAAAGTGAAAAGTGAAAGGGAAGTCGCTCAGTCGTGTCCGACTCTTAGCGACCCCATGGACTGCAGCCCACCAGGCTCCTCCGTCCATGGGATTTTCCAGGCAGGAGTACTGGAGTGGGGTGCCATTGCCTTCTCTTCTCATGAGAAAAGGCACTGATAAAACTTAATTTTCAACCTAAAACTTTATTTCCAAAAATCTCTAGAATATGACTCTCAGCAAACTTAAAAAAAAATTTCTGAATGTTTGTTGTTGCTATTGTCAATTTTTAGAAGGATGAATTCCTTTTGTGTTAAAAGCTCATTTGGTCACAGTAACAGAAATTCTTTGAATCTTGCTTTGGGATAGGAGATGAACAGAATATACCGTAGAACTCAAGGGCAGGGAATAGTTCTTGGACATGAACCAAGATCTAGACAGCCAGTCTCTGAATCCTGATCTACCTGCATGATATTCTGTCATTTCTGCATATCTGTGGAGTCGATTTCAGTCTTCTCTGTGTAAAATAGCTTCCTCTGCCACTGCAGGCATGCATGACAGAAACTGGCCATTCCTGCAACTCACAATTTTGCAGATCCCCAATTTGAATAATTTTATTGACTATGCCAAAGGCTTTGACTGTTTGGATCACACAAACTGTGGAAAATTCTTCAAGTGATGGGAATACCAGGCCACCTGACCTGCTTCCTGAGAAATCTGTATGCGGGCAAAGAAGCAACAGTTAGAACCAGACATGGAACAACAGACTGGTTCCAAATTGGGAAAGGAGTACATCAAGGCTATATAGTGTCACCCTGCTTATTTAACTTATATGCAGAGTACATCATGAGAAATGCTGGACTGGATGAAGCACAAACTGGAATCAAGATTGCTGGGAGAAATATCAATAACCTCAGATATGCAGATGACACCACCCTTATGGCAGAAAGCAAAAAAGAACTAAAGAGCCTCTTGATGAAAGTGACAGGGGAGAGTGAAAAATTTGGCTTAAAGCTCAACATTCCGAAAACGAAGATCATGGCATCTGGTCCCATCACTTCATGGCAAATAGATGGGAAACAGCAGAAACAGTGACATACTTTCTTTTCTTGGGCTCCAAAATCACTGCAGATGGTGACTGCAGCCATGAAATTAAAAGATGCTCCTTGGAAGAAAAGCTATGATCAACCTAGACAGCGTTATTAAAAGGCAGAGAGATTACTTTGCCAACAAAGGTCCATCTAGTCAAAGCTATGGTTTTTCCAGCAGTCATGTACAGATATGAGAGTTGGACTATAAGGAAAGCTGAGCACTGAAGAATTTATGTTTTTGAACTGTGGTGTTGGAGAAGACTCTTGAGAGTCCCTTGGTCTGCAAGGAGATCCAACCAGTCCATCCTAAAGGAAATCAGTCCTGAATATTCATTGGAAGGACTGATGCTGAAGCTGAAACTCCAATACTTTGGCCACCTGATGCAAAGAACTGACTCATCTGAAAAGACCCTAATGCTGGGAAAGATTGAAGGCGGGAGGAGACGGGGACGACAGAGAATGAGATGGTTGGATGGCCTCTCTGACTCAATGGACATGAGTTTGAGTAAGCTCTGGGATGGACAGGGAGGCCTGGAGTGCTGCAGTTCATGGGGTCTCAAAGAGTTGGACATGACTGAGCGGCTGAACGGAAATGAATTTGAATGATTAGACAGACTACTTTTCCTGACTCTGAATTTCCACATGAAATCCAACCTCCAATCAGGTTTCAACAGAGGAGAAAGTTCTCACACAAGAACAATCTCCTAGTAGAAGAACCACTCAGGCAAATGCTGTATATGCATTTCCTGTGACCTAGAAGCTCCACTTCAAGGAAAATTTACACAGGTTCATAAAGGGACATGAATAAGGATATTCTTTGCACACTGTATTGGCAAGAAGTTGTGTGTCTATCACAGCAAGAGGAAGTGAGGTAAAATTCAGTGGATGCACATGGCAGAGTATTATGCAGCAAATAGAAGCAAAGGACTACACAGTGGCACATAGAAGATGTTTGTTGAGTGTGGGGCTTTGTCACTCATGGTGTAAGCTACTTAGAGACAGATCAGGAATCCCAGGGAGAAGAGCTACAGCACAAGGTAGGACACATAGTTGTCCTTTACCATGGCATCCCCTGGAGAGAAGTTCTTAGGTCAGAGTGTAGCCAGATGGATGGTGGGTTGTGCACAAGGAGGGAGACCCACTCCTTTTCATAAGGTTTGTGAGAGCTGCTTTGCATGCAGCAACACAGGGCCAAACCAGGCTGGAGAAAAGAAAAGTGCAAGTGTTAGTTGCCCAGTTGTATCCGACCCTTTGTGATAGCTGTAGCCCACCGGGCTTCTCTCTCCATGAAATTCTCCAGGCAAGAATACTGGAGTGGGTAGCCATTCCTTTCTAGGGGACCTTTCGGACCCAGGGATCAAACCCGGGTCATCTCCCCATGACTGGCAGACTCTTTAAGTCTGAGCCACCGGGGAAACCAAGCTGTACCTACTGGCTTCAGGGTAGTTGCAATGCTGAATGCATCTGCAGAACTTTAGGGAAACTGAGACTGGCTACAGTCCATCCCTACTGGAGAGAGGAAAGGAGCTCCTAATACCAGCCAGCTCATTTATAGTTGATGGGAAGAGATGTTGGATCCTACAATTGACGTCCTATTGGTCACTGCAAATCTGAAATACACAATGCTTAATGAAAAAAAGGTAGTTAATATAAAAATGTCTATAAAATAATAAAGAGTACCATTGGCATAAATGGGAGTGGGGGATGTGCAAATGAAATGGGGTGAATGATAAATGGAACAAAAAGAGATCTTCCACAGAACAATGATGGTAATGTGGCAGCAACTGGTATGTACAACCAACTAAAGGCTTTATCCTGGAGGTCCAAAACAACCACAACAAATAATTGTTTTTCCTTTTTTAAAGTATAGTTCATTTATAATGTGTTAGCTTCAAGTGCGCAAGATAATGATTCGGTACTTTTGCAGTTTATATTCCATTTTAGGCTATTACAAGATAATGGGTATAATTCCCTGTGCTGCACAGTAAATTCTTATTGATTACCTATTTTATGTATCGTAGTTGTATTGGTTAATCCTATACTCCTAATTTGTCCCTCCCCCTTCCTTCTCCCCTTTGCTAACCACAAGTTTGTCTTCTATGTCTATGACTCTGTTTCCGTTTTAGATATACATTCATTTGTGTTATTTTCTAGATTCCACATATAAGTGATATCATATAGTATTTGTCTTTCTTTGACTTATTTCACTAAACATAATATTCTCTAGTCCTTCCATGATGCTACAAATGCTGTTATTTCATTCTGTTTATGGCTGAATAGTATTCCATTGTGTATATCTAGCACATCTTCTTAAGCCAACAGTCTGTTGATGGGCACTTGGGTTGCTTTCATGCTTTGGCTATTATAAATAGCACTGCTATGAACATTGGGGTGCATGTATCTTTCTGAATTAGTCTTTTTGTTTTGTTTTTTGGATATATACCCATGAGTGGAATTGCTGGGTCATATGGTAGTTTTGTTTTTAGTTTCTTGAGAAACATCCACAGTTTTCCACAGTAGCTGCACCAATTTACATCCCCATGAAGGGCTGTAGGAGGGTTCCCTTTTCTCCACATGCTTGCCAATATCTGTTATTTGTGTTCTTTTTGGCCACACCATTCTGACAGGTATGAAGTGATACCTCATTGTGGTTTTGATTTGCATTTCTCTAATAATTAACTTTCTTGAACATCTTTTCAGATGCCTTTTAGTCAACTGTACGTTGCCTTTGATTGGGTTGTTTGTTATTTTGATATTGAGTTATATGAGTTGTCTGTATATTTTGCACTCTGGCTCCTTGCTGGGTCACATCATTTGCAAATATTTTCTTCCCCATTCCATAGGTTGTCTATAAAATTTTAAATAAATAAATAAAACACTTTTATGACTGCAGTTTCAGAAAGATTGGGAGGTCTCAGGCTGAGAAGACAGCCTCTAAGCTGCGTATGAAGACCTATAACTAATCATCTGTATGGATTCTGAACCAGAAATAAAGGTTGTTATACAGTGCAGCTGAAATGACCTGTAAATAACAGTTTATCTTTGCCACCAGGATATTTTTCACTTACCAGGAGATGCTAAGAAATAAGACTAACTCTTCTTTTCTTTGAAGGTGGTAGTGATAGAAAGATCAAATATCCTCTTGACCTCAAATATCACATAAATAACAGCTCAGCAATGCAATGCTTCATTGTTGTCAAGAAAAATCTTGACCACGAGCAGTTTAGCATTTGTAGAGAATGAAGAAAAAGACAGTATCTGGCAAATGTTTTAATAAATCACCACAGCTTGGAAATGTGTCTGAAAGGTGCATGGCATAAATTGATTTTTAGATTTCTGATCTTAACGGTTTGAACATGCTTGATATCTGCAAAAACAGATCTACTTCAATGCACATCATTTTTCACATCAATGTGAATTGAGTTAAAGGTGGACTAAAGTCAAAGAGCATCTCTGACAAATGTGGAACAAGGCATATTTCCCAGGTCACAGGATAATTACACACTGGAGTTTTAACTATGAACTTTCTTTTTTTTTAATCACAAGATGTTGTTTAATCACTAAGTCGTGTTCAACTCTTTTGTGATCCCACAGACTATTGTCTGCCAGGCTCCTTTGTCCACAGGATTTCCCAGGCAAGAATACTGGAATGGGTTGCCATTTCCTTTTCCAAACTATGAATTTTCAATTCTATTCCAACTTAAATTTCCAGTTTTTCCCTTTTATCAACAGAACAGGACTGCCAAAGGGATGGTTTAAGGGGGAAAAGTGCTGATGTAAGCCAAACTGGGGTTGGAGGTACAGTTGAAACCAGGACTGGTCTTTTCCCAGGAATTTCTTGGACTCACAAAGAACACAGATGATTGAGGCTGCAGGAGAGAGGTCCTCAGCCACCAACAGGCAAGTAAGGGTCACTAACTTAATGATGTACACAATGTCATGGTGACCCCTCACTTAGGTCTCAGGCTCTATGTTTTATAGTTTGATTGTTATGTGACCTGAGGGGGTTTATTGAGAACCATTAATTCTAATTAGAAGACATGTTTTTAAGTTCCAAGTTTTTAATAGTTCCCATCTCCAGAATTCTTATAAGGGGCATCATATTCATAAAACATCTCAACACCCAAGAACATGGCGGAACCAAGGCAACCCTGGGAAGTAGGTAATATCTGTTTCTGCATCTCAACACTATCAGCCTTCTGTCCATTGCTGCTCTATTATTAAATCCTCCTCTCCCTGACTAAATAGGCAGTCAGACACCCTGCACCTGTGGTCCCCCAACATTCAACTTCTTCTCCACTCCCCTGACTTGGATTTTTGCTAGAAGATTGCAAAAATGATAGGATGAATTCACAATGTAAAAGAGTCAGGAGCTGCCAGTGTCCTAATACCCAGATTCTCAAAAATAGAGGGACGTCAATGCACAGACCTGGTATTAAGGAGCATCTGTGCTAACAGCTCAGGGCCTGTGGCACACTGTTAAAGACTTTAACACCACCACCACCACCCTGCACATGCAACATGTCTATACATACATATATATATGTGTGTATGTATGTATGTCATGCCTTCTCTTCCCTCCAGTTTCTCTGCTCCTTACCCAAATTCAAAACTCTATCTCATGAATCAGTGACAAAGGGAGTCAATGTGATCAATGAAGATGTGTATTCATCTTTAGGTATTTTGATTCAGAAAAAAAAAAAAAAAAAAATCCAAGGGCCAGAGCTTCAATTGTTACTGCAATGGTTTTCAAGACTGGCTGCAGGTTGGAAATTATGTGAAAGAGCTTTTTTTTTTTTTAAATACTGATGGCCAGTTCTACCCTATGTCAGTTAAGTTATTTTCTTATAGATATTGAATAGCATCAGTAATTCTTAAAGACTCTCCAATTGATTGCAGCTGAGCTTGATAACTACTGGGTTGCTGTTCCAGATAGAATATCTGTAATCGAGGGTCTATAAGATTTTAATGCCAACGAGGAATTTCAAGAACTCTAGCTGAGGAAAGGAAATATTTTGGTTTTGTTTGGGTATCACTTGATAGAATCAGTTTCTTCTTCCATCTTGGCACAGGATGCCAGCATTGTGTCTGAAATTCTCATCTTTCTTAACCAACAGGGAAATTAGACTGGCTCAAGACTCTATGAGAGGGGCTCTGATACCGACTGGGGTGTGTCTGATTAAAGTCTTCTCTTGATGGTTATATTAATGCATGGAAAGGCAAACTCCATGGCCCTGAGCAGTTGAGCATTGAAATTAAAAAAAAAAAAAAAAGCAAAATCTATATCCTTAAGACACTCTACTTCATGCTTGATTTACTCTACTTAAGTTTAGTCCATGCTGGCATTTCTATATTAAATTGTTTTTCCTGCCATCTTATATTTTAAAGCCCTTTGAGAAGTCCGACATTAAATTGGCCACACAATAGAAAAACTGGGAGAAGCAGACTCCCTCCCACCCTCTTTTGTTAGCATGATTGTTTTTGATTAAGTCAAGTCCAAAATGAAAACCGCGGGGGCCTTCCATCACAGACATCCATCATAAGCCATGTTGAAGGCATTCTCAGAATCCTATTAGAAGCCCTCCTCATGTGAACACAGAGACACTCACTTGGAAATTCTGGTAACTCAGAAACATTTCTGGGGAGTCACAGTTAGGGTGGGAGGTACAGGCAAGAATCATTCAGCTAAATAACTCAAGAATAGAGAAACGTTTTCCTAAAAATAGCATTTTTTTTTTCCAATTAGAGTTCTTTCAGAATGATATCACCACAAAATCCAACTCATTGTTTAATTCTGTATGGGTTCAATGTTTCTTCTATCCTCAGTTACTTTTGTTTGTAGTTGTATTTTCTATTTTGATTCTGAGGCCTCCATACCAAAGATTACACTGTACATAAAAGCAGCATTTTTCTGAAAAGGGGATGTGGTCAGGAAATCTTTATTTGACACAGAAACTGCCATATATATTTTCCTAACTACAGATAATAAAAATGATCAATGCAGCAATCATTCAGTCAGCTTAGCACAGAGGCTTAGGCAGCACGTTACAAGTTCAGCTCATGGAGTCTTGTGTCTTCTTCATAGAACTGCTATGTCCTAAATTTCACTAAATTCTCACCACGGATAGTCCTTTCACTTTACAGATGAAAAAACTGAGCTCCAAGTAGTTAAGCACAGATTGCATGTAGCAGACCCAAAGGGAATCCCAGTTTTTCTCACTCCAAAGTCTATCAGCTCTTAACAGCAACTTTGCATTTGTACTGTGGAATATAGACTATTAAATATAATAGAGATTATCAGATAGTATTTATATTATTAACATTTAGAGTATTAATACAAAATACTATTTAATATAGATTTTTATCCCCATGGACAGAGGAGCCTGGTGGGCTACAGTCCATGGGGCTGCAAAAAGTCGGACACAACTGAGCAACTAAGCACAGCACAGCACATGACTTTTAAACAAAATCTGAACACAAAATACATGCAGGCCTATCTTCTGTTCGGAATCTTCCTACGGACCATGCTGAAAGACATGAGATGGGGTAGAGGGTGGGGAGGCCGGGGATCAGATCATTCATTTAGAGCAGGATTTCTCACAGACTAACAGACATAGAGAGTACACTTGTGGTTGCCAACAGTGTACGGTAGTGGTGGGGGGATGAAGTGGGAGTTTAGCAGCTGCAACCTGTGCTGCAATGCTGCAGTCTATGGGGTCGCAGAGTCACACACAACGGGACGACTGGACAACACGATGCAAACTACTATATATAAAATGGATGAACAACAAGGTTCTACTGTACAGCACAGGGAACTATAGTCAATATCCTGTGAAAAACTATAATTTAAAAGAATGTTTTAAAAGAATATATACATATATGCATAACTAAATCACTTTGCTGTATGTCAGATATTAACACAACATTGTAAATCAATTATACTCCAATAAAATTTTTAAAAAAGAGTAAAAATAACACCTGAATTTGGCAATAAGGAGTTCATGATCTGAGCCACAGTCAGCTCCTGGTCTTGTTTTTGCTGACTGTATAGAGCTTCTCCACCTTTGGCTGCAAAGAATATAATCAATCTGATTTCGGTGTTGACCATCTGGTGATATCCATGTGTAGCGTTTTCTCTTGTGTTGTTAGAAGAGGGTGTTTGCTATGACCAGTGCATTTTCTTGGCAAAACTCTATTAGTCTTCGCCCTGCTTCATTCTGTATTCCAAAGCCAAATTTGCCTGTTACTCCAGGTGTTTCTTGACTTCCTACACTTGCATTCCAGTCCCCTATAATGAAAAGGACATCTTTTTTGGGTGTACAAGACCGTGAGCTGACTGTGGCTCAGATCATGAACTCCTTATTGCCAAATTCAGAATTAAATTGAAGAAAGTAGGGAAAACCACTAGACCATTCTGGTATGACCTAAATCAAATCCCTTATGATTATACAGTGGAAGTGAGAAATAGATTTAAGGGACTAGATCTGATAGAGTGCCTGATGAACTATGAATGGAGGTTCGTGACATTGTACAAGAGACAGGGATCAAGACCATCCCCATGGAAAAGAAATGCAAAAAAGCAAAATGGTTGTCTGGGGAGGCCTTACAAATAGCTGTGAAAAGAAGCGAAAAGCAAAGGAGAAAGGGAAAGATATACCCATTTGAATGCAGAGTTCCAAAGAATAGCAAGGAGAGATAAGAAAGCCTTCCTCAGCGATCAGTGCAAAGAAATAGAGGAAAACAACAGAATGGGAAAGACTAGAGATCTCTTCAAGAAAATTAGAGATACCAAGGGAACATTTCATGCAAAGATGGGCTCGATAAAGGACAGAAATGGTATGGACCTAACAGAAGCAGAAGATATTAAGAAGAGGTGGCAAGAATACACAGAAGAACTGTACAAAAAAGATCTTCATGACCAAGATAATCACGGTGGTGTGATCACTGACCTAGAGCCAGACATTCTGGAATGTGAAGTCAAGTGGGCCTTAGAGAGCATCATTATGAACAAAGCTAGTGGATGTGATGGAATTCCAGTTGAGCTATTTCAAATCCTGAAAGATGATGCTGTGAAAGTGCTGCACTCAATATGCCAGCAAATTTGGAAAACTCAGCAGTGGCCACAGGACTGGAAGAGGTCAGTTTTCATTCCAATCCCAAAGAAAGGCAATGCCAAAGAATGCTCAAACTACTGCACAATTGCACTCATCTCACATGCTAGTAAAGTAATGCTCAAAATTCTCCAAGCCAGGCTTCAGTAATACGTGAACCGTGAACTTCCAGTTGTTCAAGCTGGTTTTAGAAAAGGCAGAGGAACCAGAGACCAAATTGCCAACATCTGCTGGATCATCGAAAAAGCAAGAGAGTTCCAGAAAAACATCTGTTTCTGCTTTATTGACTATGCCAAAGCCTTTGACTGTGTGGATCACGATAAACTGTGGAAAATTCTGAAAGAGATGGGAATACCAGATTACCTGATCTGCCTCTTGAGAAATCTGTATGCAGGTCAGGAAGCAACAGACATGGAACAACAGACTGGTTCCAAGTAGGAAAAGGAGTACGTCAAACCTGTATATTATCACCCTGCTTATTTAACTTATATTCAGAGTACATCATGAGAAACGCTGGACTGGAAGAAACACAAGCTGGAATCAAGATTGCCGGGAGAAATATCAATAACCTCAGATATGCAGATGACACCACCCTTATGGCAGAAAGTGAAGAGGAACTAAAAAGCCTCTTCATGAAAGTGAAAGTAGAGAGTGAAAAAGTTGGCTTTAAAGCTCAACATTCCGAAAACGAAGATCATGGCATCTGGTCCCATCACTTCATGGGAAATAGATGGAGAAACAGTGGAAACAGTGTCAGACTTCAAAATCACTACAGATGGTGACTGCAGCCATGAAATTAAAAGACACTTACTCCTTGGAAGAAAAGTTATGACCAACCTAGATAGCATATTGAAAATCAGAGACATTACTTTGCCAACAAAGGTCCGTCTAGTCAAGGCTATGGTTTTTCCAGTGGTCATGTATGGATATGAGAGTTGGACTGTGAAGAAAGCTGAGCGACAAAGAATTGATGCTTTTAAAATGTGGTGTTGGAGAAGACTCTTGAGAATCCCTGGGACTGCAAGGAGATCCAAACAGTCCATTCTGAAGGAGATCAGCCCTGGGATTTCTTTGGGAGGAAAGATGCTAAAGCTGAAACTCCAGGACTTTGGTCACCTCATGCAAAGAGTTGACTCACTGGAAAAGTCTCTGATGCTGGGAGGAATTGGGGGCAGGAAGAGAAGGGGATGACAGAGGATGAGATGGCTGGATGGCATCACAGACTCGATGGATGTGAGTCTGAGTGAACTCCGGGAGTTGGTGATGGACAGGGAGGCCTGGCGTGCTGCGATTCATGGGGTCGCAAAGAGTCGGACATGACTGAGCGACCGAACTGAACTGAACTGATCTGAAAAATAACACCAAAGGGTTTCTCCACCTCTCACTGTAGACATTTTGGGCCAGATCATTCCTTGTTGAAGGGGTCTGTACAGTGCATTGTAAGATGTTTAGCGTCCCTCCTCTACACACTAGATGTCAGAAGCACCCCCTTCCCAGTAGTGATGACCACAAATGACTCCAGACACTGGAAAATGTCTCTGGGGGCACAATCATCCCCAACTGAAAACCAGTGACATGAGAATGGGGAGCCCGTGAAAGACAGCAGGGCATCAGCCCTGCTCCAACCATCCATTACTAAAAGGCTTTGAATAAAAACAGGGATCTAACAAAATAAGTCAAATCAAAGAGGAATGGCTGCCATGAGAACAGAGGGGTTTGAGATGCCCCTAAAGCATTTATTTGCCCACTGGCCTGACTGCACTGGAGTCCACACCACAGTGAAAGCCAGCGAATCACTCTTTATGGAGAGCCGTGTTCATATTTTTTTCTAGAACCACCCAACTGATACCACCTTGCAGTGTCTGGTTTACATCACACCCTATCAGACCTATTGTCTGCTATATCCTAGGGTCTCCATTTCCCATCTCTCAAAAGGAGAGCAGAAAACAGAGGCAGTCACAGAGATGACAAAGATAAACTCTTGAGTTCGATGTTGGTGTAAAGTCTTGTTACTAGTCTGGTTTCTTTCACAGGATAAAGATTATTCCTGTTCTACCAAACGTCTTTCTATCATATAACACAAGGTCTTTCAACCCATTGTAACACAAATCACTGACACCTCTACCCCAGGGAAAACAGTTCTTAATCAAAAGTTCTTTCAATATTGGAATGTTGAGGCTTATGTTAGAATAAAGAGCTTAAGAGGCTCCACGTAAGAAATTTTAACCTGAGCATCAGGTTGTGTTAGCAAACAGAGTAGCTGTGACACTGCGTTAATTCATGTGTTGGTCTTGGCATACTGATCTTTTTATCCTCCCAAGTGTTGGCCCTGGTAGAATTATGAATGCTTTCAGCGTGAGTTCAAGGCGATATGTAGGACAAATGTGAGCCATGTCATCAACAGCTGATAACAAGTAAAGAGGGAGGGAGAAAGGAATGTTCTAAGAGCCCCAAGAATGTTCTAAGATTCCAGAACTCCTCCATACAAGTACACCTGCAAATTTTGTTTCACACTCAAGACAGCAGGCTCTGCAGAGTTACACACAACATTGAAAAGTTTTATACTTGGTCTTCTCAGGGTCCTGTTGCCTCCTGCCACCTCAGATGTCATTGGAGGTGTGATACTTTCACTGTCATGGCAACAGGATATTACTAGTTTGGCTGCCAGCCACTGGGACCTGGAAATGATATTCACACCACATGGGCACTTCTGTCTTGGCATTTGGGGTCTCAAATTGAACCTATAGCATTGTATCCCTGATAGAAATAATTTTGGGGATTTCCCTCAAGTGAATTGGAGCCTGGGCCCAAGTTTGGCCTTGAATACTCTTCCTGCCTCTAAACTGAGCTGACAGAATGAGTTATTTCATGCAGGAGGGCCTCCTTTGAGCACAAAACCTCTCTGCCCCTGCCAGATGACTCAAACAATGAGTCTGATTTTTTTCTTCCTTCCCACTAATCTTCCTTCTGAAGTTCAGGCCATGTGCGTGTCTCACAAACATTTTTACAAGTCAGAGAGTAAAAAAAGGGAAAACATAGCAGCTATGTTATATTCTCCTATCCTACCCAACTCTTCTGTCAAATAAGCCCCCCAAAATGGCTGAAAGATCCACATCTAAAATTTGTTCCCTGCTTAGGATCATGTCATCCTTTGGTTTCAGCAGTAACTAAAACTGTGGGTTGGCAAGTTCTTACCCTGGTGCTTGGCACTGAGGCTGGTATGTTGGGAATACTTCATGTACATGTAAAGGAGATAAATCCCACAGACCAATACAGCCACTTTTGTGACAGTTTAGAGAATGGCAGTCAATGGAACACAGTCCAAAAACCAAAAGAGAATTCACACACGTGATCTCTTTACTCAGTCATCCAAAGAAAAGCCAAAAAGGAACCCTTACCTAGTCTCTCTATGTTCTCTCTTAAGCTACAACAGTGTATTTTCCATAAAGTAACTGGAATGACCAAAGGAAATTTGGCCATGTTACCCCTCCACTTAGAACCATGAAGTCCAAAGTTTATTCCAGCCTCTGTGATCTGCTACCTGTTGGATCTCACTTCCTATCTGTGACTTTCAGGGACAACAATCCAGGCTTTTGGCTTGCTTTCTTTTCTTTGAACATATAGAGCAAGCTCCTGTCATTACTGGGCACAAATGTCCACTCTTCAGGAAGGCCTTTGCTGACTGATCAATAAAATCCCCTCCTCCCACCAGCTTATTCTCTAATGCCCTTTACCCTGGTTTTGTGTCACATTAAGCATTAATTGGCTTATGTGACATCCCCCTCTATCAGAGCAGAGACACTGTCACCAGCATGATCAAGGAAGACGTCTCTGAAGAGATGACACTTAAGCAGAGACCTCAGGGATCCCTGAATGAAATAAGGGATCAAGATGGGTGAAGACAGCACTGGTCAGGCCACAAACATAACAAATCTGAGACCAGACGGAGCTTCGCCATGCTGAGAAACAAGGAAAACAGCTTTGCCATTATTTTATGGTAATTTTTTAATGTTGGCATCTTTTCTTTTTGGAAAAAACAAACTTCCTTTTCAAAGGTATTTGTTATATTTGATAGAAGTAGATGAAGACTTTGTGTTCTTATATATTTACAAATTCTCTTCTCTGAGAATGACCATTTTCTGAAGTAAGATATGAGGGGATGGGAGAGTTGAACCATAAAGAAGATTGAGCGAAAAGAATTGATACTTTTGAACTGTGGTATTGAAGACTCTTGCAAGTCCCTTGGACTGCAAAAAGGTCAAACCAGTCCATCCTAAAGGAAATCAATCCTGAATATTCATTGGAAGGACTGATGTTGAAGCTGAAACTCCAATACTTTGGCCACCTGATGCAAAAAGCTGGCTCATTAGGAAAGACTCTGATGCTGTGAAGATTGAAGGCAGGAGGAGAAGGGGACGACAGAGGACAAGATGGTTGGATGGCATCACAGACTCTATGGACATGAATTTGAGCAAACTCCAGGAGATGGTGAAGGACAGGGAAGCCTGATGTGCTGCAGTCCATGGGGTTGCAAAGAGTCAGACACAACTGAGTGGCTGAACAACAATGAGGGGCCAATTAGTGTTTTGTGCAACATGGTGAACCTTGCGGGGGGAAAGAAGTTGGACTGCTAATCTAACCCACTACTAGCCCCCATGGAGATTCTTATCTGGACTTTTTAAATGCTTTTAACGAGCTTATTTCTGACCTTTTTAGAAAATAGGGATTAAGCAAACAATGTTTGTTGTTCAGTCACTAAGTCATGTCCAACTCTTTGTAACACATGGACTATAAAACACCAGATTCACCTGACCTTCAGTATCTCCCAGAGTTTGTTCATGTACATTGAGTTAACTAGACTCAAGACTCTTGACTAGAGTCTAGACTAGAGATCTCTTCAAGAAAATTAGAGATACCAAGGGAATATTTCATGCAATGATGGGCTCAATAAAGGACAGAAATGGTATGGACCTAACAGAAGTAGAAGATATTAAGAAGAGGTAGCAAGAATACACAGAAGAACTATACAGAAAAGATCTTTATGACCCAGATAACCATGATGATGTGATCACTCACCTCGAGCCAGACATCCTGGAATGTGAAGTCAAATGAGCCTTAGGAAGCATCACTACAAACAAAGCTAGTGGAGGTGATGGAATTCCAGTTGAGCCATTCCAAATCCTAAAAGATGATGCTGAGAAAGTGCTGCACTCAATATGCCAGCAAATTTGGAAAACTCAGCAGTGGCCACAGGACTGGAAAAGTTCAGTTTTCATTCCAATCCCAAAGAAAGGCAATGCCAAAAAATGTTCAAACTATTGCACAGTTGTACTCATCTCATATGCTAGCAAAGTAATGCTCAAAACTCTCCAAGCCAGGCCTCAACAGTATGTTAATCATGAACTTCCAGATGTTCAACCTGGATTTAGAAAAGGCAGAGGAACCAGAGATCAAATGACCAACATCCTTTGGATCACTGATAAATAAAGAGAGTTCCAGAAAAGCATCTACTTCTGCTTTATTGACTATGCCAAAGCCTTTGACTGTGTGGACCACAACAAACTGTGGAAAAATCTTAAAGAGATGGGAATACCAGGCCACCTGACCTGCCTCCTGAGAAATCTGTATGCAGGTCAAGAAGCAACAGTTAGAACCAGACATGGAACAACAGACTGGTTCCAAATTGGGAAAGGAATATGTCAAGGGTGTACATTGTCACCCTGCTTATTTAACCTATATGCAGAGTACATCAGGCAAAATGCCAGGCTGGATGAAGCACAAGCTAGAATCAAGATTGCTGGGAGAAATATCAATAACCTCACATACACAGATGACACCATCCTTATGGCAAAAAACAAAAAAGAACTAAAGAGACTCTTGATGAAAGTGAAAGAGGAGAGTGAAAAAGCTGGCTTAAAACTCAATCTTCAGAAAACTAAGATCATGGTATCTGGTCCCATCACTTTATGGCAAATAGATGAGGAAATAACAGAAACAGTGAGAGACTTTATATTCCTGGGCTCCAGCCATGAAATTAAAAGATGCTTGCTCCTTGGAAGAAAAGCTGTGACCAACCTAGGGAGCATATTCTAAAGCAGAGACATTACTTTGCCAACGAAGTTCCATCTAGTCAAAGCTATGGTTTTTCTAGTAGTCATGTATGGATGTGAGAGTTGGACTATAAAGAAAGCTGAGTGCTGAAGAATTGATGCTTTTGAACTGTGGTGTTGGAGAAGACTCTTGAGAGTCCCTTGGACTGCAAGGAGATCAAACCAGTCCATTCTAAAGGAAATCAGTCCTGAATATTCATTGGAAGGACTGATGCTGAAGCTGAAACTCCAATACATTGGCCATACTATCTTCTGTGAAGAACGGACTCATTGGAAAAAGACCCTGAGGGAAAGATTGAAGGCAGGAAGAGAAGGGGATAAGAGAGGATGAGATGGCATCACCAACTCAATGGACATGAGTTTGAGCAAGCTCCAGGAGTTGGTGATGGACAGGGAAGCCAGGCATGCTGCAGTCCATGGGGTCTCAAAGAGTCGGACACAACTGAGTGACTGAACTGAACTGAACTAATTGAGTTGGTGATGCTGTCTAACCATTTCATCTTCTGCCACCCCTTCCTCATCATGCCCTCCATCTTTCCTAATATCAGGGTCTTTTCCAATGAGTTGGCTCTTCAAATCAGATGGCCAAAGTTTTGGAGCTTCTTGACTGATACCGAAAAAGACTGGTTTACAGAGCAAACAGGCAAAAGCCTGATTTTCTAAAAGAGTTTAAAAAGACAGCCCAGTGGTCTTTCTTCCCAAAGGCTAAGGGCTAATTCATGGTTATAATGGATATATTTTCTTTTTTTAGGAAGAAATAGTATTTCAGATGCTGTGAATCATTAAAATGTATATAAGACATACATACCAAAGCTTAGTTTAGAGCAAACAATTACCTGCCAGATAATATCATTGGAGTAGGTTGAAGAATTTAGGGCAAACATTTGTAATTTCATTATGCCAAAAGATCTGAGTTCTGAGTTGGTCATTTTTTTAAGACACTTTGACCTCTTTGAAAGTGAAAGTGAAAGTCGCTCAGTTGTGTCTGACTCTTTGTGACCCAATGGACTATACAGCCCATGGAATTCTCTAGGCCAGAATACTGGAGTGGGTAGCCTTTCCCTTCTCCAGGGAATCTTCTGAACCCAGGGATCAAACCCAGGTCTCCCACATTGCAGGTGGATTCTTTACAAGCTGAGCCACCAGGGAAGCTCAAGAATACTGGAGTGGGTAGCCTATCCCTTCTCCAGTAGATCTTTCTGACTCAGGAATTGAACCAGGGTCTCCTGCATTGCAGGCGAATTCTTTACCAACTGAGATATCAGGGAGCCCTTGACCTGTTTATGTGCCTCTGAATTTGAGCCACAAGGGATATCAGGCCCATCTATGCATCACCCAGTAAACAGGAAAAAAATCTTATAATCTACCTCATCCCAAGGTGAAGGTGTCATAATCTGGTACCTCCCCCAGATGTTTGCATTACAATTTCATTTTGCTGAAAAACTTATTAACCATCTGCTATGAATAAGGCTTTCTGATCCCTGATTAAACTTGTCTTATTTCAGTGGCTTTTAATAGAATGAGGCTATAAGAATTAGGTTAGGGAGAGGGGGAGGGAAGAGCATACAAGTGGTTTGAAAAAAAATGTGTGTAATAACTCTTATTATTTTCATGCTATAAACTATATAAACTAAAGTTGAACCAAAGACTACTTAGCTAGTGGCCTTACAACATCTGACTCTAGACCTTAAGCTTCAATAATCCTACCTTTCCTCTTTGTCCCTGACCCGTTGGCATGCTACATGCTTACTTTAGTGGCTGACTGGTTGTCAATTCCCACTGGCCACTCAGCCCATCTTTGATGATCCATGTAACTGATTCTCTGCATTATATCTGCTTGATTTAAACACGGGCTTCCCAGGTGGCACTAGTGGTAAAGTGCCACAGGCAGTAAAAAAATCCGCCTGTCAATGCAGGATTTTAAACAAATAGAGTGTTGTCTTTTTCTGGTTGGTTCCTAACTGAACCAGAGACCATACCTTACATGTCCAAGGTCACAGTTAAAAAAAAGGTGAGCTGGGGCTGAAATTCAAGTCTGTGTGCATCCAACAGCCATATTTTCCCACTACTTCATGCTGCTCAGATAAATCTATTCATTCACTTAGTATTCAATGAGTTCCCATTGCCTGCTAGGCGCTGTACTAGGAAGAAGATGAATAAGATTCTAAAAGCTGGGAAAGGCCTCAAACGTGACCACAACTTGGACCCTGTGTTTATGGATAAAAGGGTTTAGAGGATTTCCTTCCCAAGAGTCAGCCTGCCTCAAGATTCTCCTTATGTTATGGCCACAAACTCCAAAGGTCAACTCAGGAACTGAGAGAAAGCTTCACTGGTTTCACTATCCAAGAAATGAATCACAAGAATCTCCTAATCTGAGAAAATTACATTCTTTTACTAAAATGTCAGGAGAGGTAACTGTGCTCAGAGATTCTCAGAGGGGTCTCTGACCTCCAAGACTCCCACCACCACAATTCACGGATACATCCTGCCTGAGCTCACTTGTACATCTCCTTTTTGGTTGAGTTCCCGCCAACCATCCCCACCTCCCCCTGGAGATACACTAACAGGGAGTCTGGACGAAGCACCACAAGCTTGTCAAAAATGCATATTTTATTGTCTCCTGCTCCCATAGCAAGTGACCCCGAAATCCCAAATAATCTCATGAAATCCATCTTGCTTTTTCTCCTCTTCCTGAGCCATGCCAGTAGAGGAATAGAGAAATCATAAAATCTACTTTGTGCATCCCATCTCTTCTTGTATCTTATCATCAAGAGAAGGGTAGAAGCTTGTGGCAGTGACAGAGAGGCACTGAAGAATTACTGAGAGGAAGAACTTGTCCATTTTATGGTTCATGGGGCTTAAGCACATCTAGAAGGAATCTGTTAAGATACATATACAGGAGGGCTTTTTTTTATGTATGTGAGGCCCAGAACCCCAGGCTTAAAGGTGTATGAATTTTAGATATGAGCTTCTGAGTGCATTACACTCCATGCCCAATGTAGCCTAACAAAGAAACTGAGGCACAGAAAGATGAAACAACTTGCCCAGAGATACAATTCAAGTCTGTGGCAAAAAGAGTTTGTAAGGCCAGGCATTCAAATTTTTCTCAAAAGGATGGCTACTTCACTTTGGTTTGACTAATAAAACATTTTAAACCATTTATTCACACACACACAAACACAACTGTACATTTAGAAATCCTTGGGAAATACACAACAAATAATGACATGAAGGAGATTAACCAACTTTTAGAGAGCAAAAAGCAATTCTACCACTCAGAATCTCTTTCCTCAATAAAAAATGATGCTGTGCATAAGAAAGCAAACCCTGAGGATAACAAGGACCCTCTGCATGCACAGGAAATACAATGGCTTATAGCTGAGCAGGTACACACCCTCCCTTCACTAGGAGGATTGCTCAAGTCAATAAATAAAAATGCAAACACATATCGGTGTGTGTATAAATTCTTAGTATTAAATCCCACATTTCTTTCAGATTTGGAGCTCTGATTAAGAAAATATATGTAATTTTTTTCTAGTCCGGAAATTAAAAACCTCAGTCCTTGGATTCAGTGATGATATCCTTGGTCAAATACACATAGGATTCAGTCAAATCTTGGTCTCATCTGGGAATAATTCACAAGTAAGTGCTGATTCAGAAAGGAAAAAAAAACTTTTTTAATCCACCAGTGATATTTAAAATATATTCTCTTATGCTCTTCTCATCAAGAGTGAACTCTTATTCCATTTCCCTAGAATATAGCTCCCTTTTGAGGAAGAGGAAGCAATGGATTTCTGTGTGGCTTCTGGGGCTAGACCCATAAAAGACACCTGGCTCTCTTGCCTCTTGGGACACAGACCTCTGGAACCCTGAGCCACCATACTGGCAAAACAACAAAGAGAGAGAGATGAGCCAGGAATTCTAGCTGTTCAAATCTTCCCAGCCCAGGTGTCAAATGTATGAGTGATGATGCCCTTAACATGACTCTAGGTTTGCCACCATCTGACTGCAACTGCCTTAACGACCCCAAGTAGAAACCATAAAGCTTGCTAGCCAACAGAACTGTGAAAGATAATAATGAGTGATTATTATTATTTCATGCCACCAAGTTGGAATGATCGCTCATTTTTTACCTGCTCAGATTTTTTTTTCCTTTTAGCAACCGAAGAACAACAAAAGCAAGTACTAGGTCCAGCCCACTCTTATACAAAGACTGCAAGGGAGGGTCAATGGGCAGCATTTTAGATACTAAATATTTCTCCATGGACGTTCTTCCTTCACTGAAGTCTTCTGTATCTTCTAAGGCCAAACTTAAAGTCACAAGTGTGTTATGATGGGGTTCTTGGTACAGAAATTAGTGATGAACAAAAAAAAAATCCTTTTAGGAAATTGAAGGGTGGGGTTCCCTAAAACCAAGGCTATTTCAGAGTTACTATGACTATATATTAGGGGACTATGGTCAACAGTCTTGTTAGAAGGTAGAAACTAGATTTTTCTTCTTTTAGCTTCTCAGTGAGTGGTTGAGGAGTGAGACTAACAGACACAAAATACAGTACTAGACCTTCTCCAAATCTCAGGTGTGCCATCACCATATATTTAAAAATCATTAACACAAAAGCCACAGCTTTCTTGGTCTAAAGGAAGACTGGCCTTGGACCAAGGCTTTCCCATCCAAGCCACTGAGGTCACTCTCAGCTGCTTAGGGACACAGGTGTACCTGGGTCTGTAGGAATGTAGCTAGAGTTCAGAGTAAATTACTTTGGTGGAATAGGAAGTACATCATAAGCTATCTGTTATCAGTAGCACTTGAGCATCCTCCATTAAAAAAAAAAAATGTTCGCTCCTCCTTTCTAACCACTAATTACTCCATAAAATCCTATTTGCTTTTGTTAACATGTTCCTCTAGCAAAATGAATCCGTAAAACCAAACTGACACCATTAAACAGCTCTCTGTTAAGCTTTAGAAAAAGAACTATCATTATTCAGATTTGGCACCAAAAAAACAAGGATGAAATCATTGGCAAAAGTTATTGAATATACATTTTAAAAGAAGTTTTAGACTCCAGAGAGCTTTATTTTAAAAACTGTTTCACTGCTTTCTAGAGAAGCATGTATAGAAGGAATTATTTGCAGTTTTTTACTTACTTTTTTCTCCACATGGACTGGCACTTCTAGATTTTGCATGTTTCCTACTTATTCTTGAAAAAGCATCTTCCTTTTCCCAGCTGTGTAGAAGACAGTGTTAAATTGCCCCCAGCCCCGGCACTAACCAGTAGGCTGAAGATCTTTCTTGTGCTCCCATATGGGAAGACCAAGGGTGAGACTGAGAGTAAAGCCACAACAGAAAATTTGTTCATCTTGATTCAAGTTTTGCATGGGTCAATTTCATTCAAGGAAACGAAAAATAACCTGCCATCTAATTTTTAAACCAAGATACGTGATCTACAGAGAAATGTTGCTCATCAGTAGAGAGCTCTGCTACAAAGCTACTTCCCATCACCAAAATATCATTATAATAATGGATACTTTATAGTTGGTTCTGACTTTCAAAATTGTCATCAACCCTTCTTAACATTTCTTCCCAAACCAGTTATGAACAATCACAGCACAAAGTTTAAGACTCAAAGTTTTCTGTGAGAAGTGGCTTGAATGCTCCTCTCTCTTCTTATGCCTTTCAACTCAAAGATGAGAAACGAGGTTGGAAAGGACAAGCATCTCCACTTTGTGGTCTCACTCAGTGTTATCCATGAAAAGCATCTCACATGGCTGGGTTAGAAGTCTCAGGACTTGTGGCTAGAGGAGGGACATAATAGGTATATACTTCTAGGAACTCCAAGGTGGAAATGGTCCTTGAAGCTATTTTGAAGTGGTTTCTTGACATATATAACTCCATTGGATGCAAATGTAACAGTGGACATGATAGCCAAAAACTTGTTTTATTGGTCTTCATTCTCAGATCCTCCATCTTGGATGAGAGAGTCCTGTCCTTTCCATCTGCCTATGGGAAAAACACATTTGTCTTTTCTGTAATCTTAACCCCCTTATTTGACAGGTGATACTTAGTTATGAACTACTGATAACTTCCTATCTGAATGTAAGTTATATTTAGCAAGTTTATCTAAAACCCCAGAATAGACATCGTCGTTACCTCCAAATATTCATTCTATGCATTCCCCACTGGAAAAAAGACACATAGTTTGGGAAGGTGGACCTCACATCCAGGACCCACACTCCCGGTGAGTTGTGCTGAGGTTTCCCAGTCTTTCACTTTTCCTCGTGGCTAAGCACACAGGTTCAGGTTTTGGAGAGTCTGAGTTCTAATCCTAGTTCTGCCACTTACTCTCTCTGGGCTTTTTTTTTTCCTACATCCTATCTCACTGGGTATAATAATAATGTCCACTTTACAGGCATGTTGTGAGGATTAAATGAGATAATCTACAAATAGTGGATGCTCAAACAATGGCAGGGAATTGGAGTAAAGCAGGACTCAACTGAAGGCAGCAAGTGCCAACACTGTACTGGTGGGACAAAGGTTATGAAAAGAGTGAGTCCTTGCATTCTCAAACCAGAAAACCAAGACAGTAACAATCCACAGGCTTCCGAGTCGAGTGGGAAGGAGAGAGAGTGAACACGCCAGTAGCTGGGCAATTGGCTTGTATGCGCTGCTATGGCTGGAATGATAGTGGGACATGGAGAACACAAGCTTATGCACATTTCTAATTACTCTCCCAACCTCTAATCATCTGATGAGGCCATAACGAAGTCTTAAGTCAAAAATCATAGAAATTTGGAAGTATCAAGCGCAACCCTCTAATTTCACAGATGGAAAAAATGGAGGTCCAGCAAGATAAAATGACTTGCCCAAAATCATGCAATTTGTTTGTGGTAGAAGTAGTGATACATTAAGATCTCATGACAGCCAACACCAGTATTTTTTACCCATCAACCAGAGGAATCTAATTGGCTCTATTTTATTTATTCTGATGTCTTTTTAAAATTGATTTTTATAACTGGCTCTTATTATGATGCTATCATGAATGTATTCAAAGTGTCATGACCTGCAGGTCAACCTTACACACAAACTTCTGTTTAAGTTTTTATTAGAGGTCAGCATGGCATCCAGTCCCATCACTTCATGAGAAATAGATGGGGAAACAGTGGAAATAGTGTCAGACTTTATTTTGGGTGGCTCCAAAATCACTGCAGATGGTGACTGCAGCCATGAAATTAAAAGACGCTTACTCCTTGGAAGGAAAGTTATGACCAATCTAGATAGCATATTCAAAAACAGAGACATTACTTTGCCAACAAAGGTTCGTCTAGTCAAGGCTATGGTTTTTCCAGTGGTCATGTATGGATGTGAGAGTTGGACTGTGAAGAAGGCTGAATGCCAAAGAATTGAAGCTTTTGAACTGTGGTGTTGGAGAAGACTCTTGAGAGTCCCTTGGACTGCAAGGAGATCCAACCAGTCCATTCTGAGGGAGATTAGCCCTGGGATTTCCTTGGAAGGAATGACGCTAAAGCTGAAAGTCCAGTACTTTGGCCACCTCATGCGAACAGTTGACTCACTGGAAAAGATTCTGATGTTGGGAGGGATTGCGGGCCGGAGGAGAAGGGGATGACAGAGGATGAGATGGCTGGATGGCATCACTGACTTGATGGACATAAGTGAACTCCGGGAGTTGGTGATGGACAGGGAGGCCTGGCGTGCTGCAATTCATGGTGTCGCAAAGAGTCGGACATGACTGAGCGATTGAACCGAACTGAACTGATGGCCCCACAAATTCCTTTCCAACAGGGAGAAGAACAGAAAGCAAATATCATAATGCTAAAATTATCAAACCATTGAATCATCAAATAGAATGTACTTACATTAGAGCATCAATCTATACATAAAATAGAACACAGCACGAAACACAAACTTGGTACAGACAGATCGAGGAAGATGATGATGAACAAAACTGCTTCAAGTTAGACCAGAACTAAAGGTGCTCTCACCTCTCTGAATTTATCATTTTGACCCTTACAATTGTCATGAGACTTGAGACACAGTGACATACATTTCGACTCTCTTCCACTTACGAGCTATGTGACTGGACCCAGTTACTTAAACTCTCATGGCTCCAGATTCTGCTTCTATAAACAGGAGATAGAAACATCTGACTCACGGGGTTTTTTCATGACGCATTAGAGAGAAATTATTGACAATGCCCAGTAGAGTGTCCAGTCCATGGCATTTGGCACTGCCTCTCCAAATCCAGGTATACCCAAAGATACTCATTTTCTGAAAAGCCAGTGATTATCTGTTATGCAGCAGGTCTTTCCTAATTGGACTCTTGTTTTGTTTTGTTTTAATGATTTTCCAAATTAAATAGAGAGCAAGAAGCTGGTTTAGATTACAGAGTCACCACAAAATAGCTGAGGCTGTAGATGTGACCTATTTTTAAGCTGCCACAGCATAATTGGGAATATTTTCTTTGCCTTGGGAAGGAGCCAGAGTTGGAAGCTTCCTCTCTTCTGCTTTGTGGGTCAGACCAACCAAGGCAGACTATTTGACAACTTTGAGGCCCTGACCCAAGCCTAGGAGCATCCTCCACCTTCCTGAGCCCCTCCCCAGAAGGTTTGTTTAGCACACTGCCCAGCATCATTGAAATGTCCTCTACTTACAATTAAAGCTCCAACCAAGGTGATCATCAGTGTGTTTATAATGCCATTGCTTCAACCTCTAATGCCACCTGTTGGTGGTGGGTAGTGATGATATGCACTTGGTCTAGTGTATGGCTTTCTTAAATTCTATGATTTATGGCAGATCATCTAAGATGGTCACTAATCCGCCTTACAAGAAATACTAAAGGAAGTTCATTAGGCTTAAAGAAAGCATTCCCAGGTGGTAATTCAAATCCAACCAAAAAATAAAGTACACACCAGTTAAGGTAATTATGTAATTATAAAAGATGGTACAAATTCTTGTTTCTTTTACTTTCTTTTCTTAACTAATTTAAAAGGCAACTGTACCAAAAATTCATACATAATTGTATTCCTAGGCCTGTAACATATAGAAGTATAAAGGGTTAGAAAGTAAAGAAAATCAGTGAAACAAAAGACAAGTCAATAACAAAGCCTCCTTCCCTGTACACACACGCCATTCATCCCATCAAGAGATGGGGGTCTATTTCTCTTCTCTCTTAATTGGGAATGTCTTGTAACTTGCACTGACCAAACAAATGTAGCAAAAATGGTCATTAAAGAGGATATCTTGCTGTACAGGTCTGGCCTAGCCTGCTGTGACAGAGGCCTCAAGGAAAGTCCTGGAGGAAGAGAGGGCACAAGGTGGAGAGCAAGGGCTTCCCAACGTTAGCCAGCACTGAAACCCCTGACATGTGAGACAAGATGGTGAAGTCTTACAGCCCAGCCCAGCCACCAGCTGAATGAAACTTCATGAGGTCTCCCAGCCAACACCACTTGGAGCAAAAGAACCATGCAGCCCACTGACAGAGCTGTAAGAAAAAACACAGCGTTACGTTAAGCCACTAAGTGATAGCTGAAAACAGTTTTGGGGTTTAGAGCTCCTAAGTAGAGAAACTTAGTATATAGCACATTTTGACTGAAGCTCAATCTTATTCCTCTATAATGTTGAAGACAGAAGACACCTAATCTTCTGGTCCTGGGGGTTTCAACCTCCCATAGATGAAACTAGATGAAAGCTGAGCTTCTCTACTTGAAGCAGAGCTGGTAGTGGGAAGATACCCAGAAACCCACCTCTTCAGCATCTCTGCCTCTCAGAGATCTCTCACTGCCAAAACTTTGAGTGACCAAACATCATTAACACCATTTGAAGATCTGTAATTTAACACTGTGATTTTATAGACAACACACAGAAGAAAGGGGGTTACTCGTGTCAAGTTACTAGCTGACTTGTAATCAGAGTCAGGTCTCCAGAGGCTTACTTTAGTATGTCATGCTCAACACCAGGGTTTTCCTGAAAACTACTTCATCTTGTGCACACTCTGGGGATGTTTCTCACTATGACAGGCTAGATAGAGAGCAGAGTTATAACACAGACTCTGGGGCCACATTCCCTTTCTAGCTTTGTGACCTTGACTTCTCCCAGCAGCAGAGACCAACACTGAGTTCCCAATATGGCACCATTCCCTGGGCACATGTTGATTACACTGGACCACTTCCATCATGGAAGGGGCAGCATTTTGCTCTTACTGGAACAGACACTTAATCTAAATATGGATTCGCCTTCCCAGCAGTCAAAAATTCTGCCAAAACCACCATTTGTAGGTTTACAGAATGCCTCATCCACATTCATGCCATTCCACACAGCATTGCTTCTGACCAAGGAACTTGCTTCACAGCGAATGAACTGGCTATGAGTCCACATTTGTGCAATTTACTTGTCCTGCCATGTTCCCCACCATCCTGAAGAGGGTGGCTTGATAGATTGGTGGAATGATCTGATGTCTCAGTCACAGGGTCATTTAAGTGGCAATGCCTTGCAGGGCAGGAGCAAGATTCTCCAAGAAGCTATATATGCTCTGATTCAGCGCCCTACAGCCAACATTTCTCCCACAGTCAAGAAACTGATGGATCCAGGAGTCAAAAGGGGATTCACTAGAAAATAACTCTAATGATCCACTAACAAATTTTGCTTCTTACTCCTGGAAACTTTTTTCTGAAAATCTACAGGTCTTAGTTCCAAAGCAATCCTTTACCAGAAGCCATGACAATGATTCCATTGAACAGAAAGTTAAGACTGCCACCCAGCCACTTTGCGCTCCTCATGATTCTGAATTAGTAGGCAAAGAAGAGAGTTACCACACTGGCTAGCGTGACTGATTCTGATTATCAAGGGGAAATTAGATGACTACTCCCACTGGAGGTAAAGAAGAGTACATTTGGAATACAGAAGGGCTCTTAGGGTGTCTCTTGTTATGTACTCTTTGCTTTGTGGTTAAAATCAATAGAAAATCACAAAAACTCAATTGAAGCAAGGCTACTTAGGGCCAAGAGTCTTCAGGAATGAAGGTTTGGGTCACATCACCAGGTAAAGGTGAGGACAGAGAAGTACCTGTTCTTTGTCCTGAGGTGAGGACATAGAACAGGTAGTAGAGGAAAGTAGTTATAAACACCAGCGAAGATCATGAGATCAGTTTCAGAAACAGGTTGTTGTCATCAGTGTTTTCTCATTTTGTTACAAATGTGAATCTGTGTGTATTAAGCAAATATCTTTCTCTTCCCTCTCTTATTCACTTAACTGTTATGGAAACAGAAGTCCGTGTGCCCAATGGACAGTGAGGCCAAACTATACCAAAACATTAGAGTCTGGAAGAGAGAAAGCTTTATTGAGGGCCGTGGAAGGAAATGGGTGTTTCATGTCTTTAAAACCCCAAACTCCTCGTAAGCTTTGTCAGAGGTCTTGTTCTTGAGGTCAGATCATGGTCAGGTAACAATGTTCCTATAAATCTCCATCAAACAGATTGTTACTCTCTGTTGTGAGAAGAAAGTGCAAGGTCCCCAGGCACAGTTTTCACCCTGACTGAGAGGAGGCAGGTCTCAGTTGGCAGCTCCTCAGGGTCACTTCCACCCAGCTGTCATTGCTGAGGGAGCCAGGTGGCCAAGAGACAGCTGGCCCCCAGGTTCCTCAGGCCGCCCACACAGTGGGGCAGGTCCCTCAGACTGCATTATACCTGGACGGCTGCTGTCATTAGGTTGCCAAGGTGGGGATGGGGGAGAGGTTCACTGCCACTTCAAGACCTGGACCTGGCCAGTGAGCAGCCATGACGAGGGCTCTGGAGCCCTGCAGGTTCCAGCCTGTTCCCTGGGGACCCCCAGCTCACCTAGTGGCACAGGTCGAGTGACCAGAAGAGCCCTAAGGAGAAAGGCAGGATCCAACTCTTACCTCGCTCTCCGCCTGAGGACCACCATTCCACTGACTGTTGGCGGAATAGCCAATAAGGGTCGCCCTTTGACAGCTGGTCACTTGGGAGAGGGGCACACTGCAGCACCAACCAATAGCTGAGAAGGTCCACTAACGGTCCTCGCTTGACAGTTGCTCATTGGGGGGAGGGGCCCATCACAGCACCAACCAATAGCTGAGCAGGTGCACTAACGGTCCTCATTTGACAGTTGCTCACTTGGGGGAGGGGCCCACCGCAGCACCAGCCAATAGCTGAGAAGGTCCACTAACGGTCCTCATTTGACAGTTGCTCACTTGGGGGAGGGGCCCACCGCAGCACCAGCCAATAGCTGAGAAGGTCCACTAACGGTCCTCATTTGACAGCTGGTCACTTGGGGGAGGGGCCCACCGCAGCACCAACCAATAGCTGAGAAGGTCCACTAACGGTCCTCATTTGACAGTTGCTCACTTGGGGGAGGGGCCCACCGCAGCACCAACCAATAGCTGAGCAGGTGCACTAACGGTCTTCTTTTGACCATCATCCTTTTCTCTCCCACTCCTTCTCCCTCTCCCTCTTACCAATACGATAAAACATTTATTGATTATTTGTCGAACTCCTATGGGTTCTGTTTCACTGGAGAACTCTGACTGATAGGAACACTACACAAGCATACTCTATTACCATATATTATTACAATGTACTTCATTTGTTCAGTTTTGTTCAGTTGCTCAGACATGTCTGACTTTTTCGGAACCCACAGACTGCAACACACCAGCCTTCCCTGTCCATCACCAACTCCTGGAGCTTGCTCAAGCTCATGTCCTTTGAGGCAGTGATGCCATTCAACCATCTCATCCTCTGTCGTCCCCTTCTCCTCCTGCCTTCTATCTTTCCCGGCATCAGGGTCTTTTCCAGTGAGTCAGTTCCTCGCATCAGGTGACCAGAGTACTGGAGTTTCAGCTTCAGCATCAGTCCTCCCAGTGAATATTCAGGACTGATTTCCTTTAGGATGGACTGATTGGATCTCCTTGCAGTCCAAGGGACTCTCAAGAGTCTTCTCCAACACCACAGTTCTTTGGCGCTCAGCTTTCTTTATAGCCCAACTCTCACATTCATACATATCTACTGGGAAAACTATATCTTTAACTAGACAGACCTTTGTTGGCAAAGTAACGTCTCTGCTTTTGAATACGCTGTCTAGGTTGGTCATAGCTTTTCTTCCAAGGAGCAAGCGTCTTTTAATTTCATGGCCACAGTCACCATCTGCAGTGATTTTGGAGCCCAAGAATATTAAGTCTCTCATTGTTTCCACTGTTTCCCCATTTATTTGCCATGAAGTAATGGGACCAGATGCCATGATCTTAGTTTTCTGAATGTTGAGCTTTAAGCCAGCTTTTCACTCTCCTCTTTCACTTTCATCAAGAGGCACTTTAGTTCCTCTTCACTTTCTGCCATAAGTGTGGTATCATCTGCATAACTGAGGTTATTGATATTTCTCCCAGCAATCTTGATTCTAGCTTGTTCTTCATCCAGTCCAGCATTTCCCATGATGTACTCTGCATAGAAGTTAAATAAGCAGGGTGACAATATACAGCCTTGACATACTCCTTTCCCAATTTGGAATCAGTCTGTTGTTCCATGTCTGGTTCTAACTGTTGCTTCTTGACCTGCATACAGATTTCTCAGGAGGCAGGTCAGGTGGTCTGATATTCCCATCTTTTTAAGAATTTTCCACAGTTTGTTGTGATCTACACAGTCAAGGCTTTGGGCTTTGTATCTTTGTACGACATCTCAATTTTCCTTTTAACTATGACATCAATTTCTACTCATGGAACACTGTAAATCACATTATAGGTATGACTCTCCCTTAACTAAAATGTAAGACTTTAAGGACAAAAACTGTTTGCAGTAATCTTTACATTTTCTTAACAAATTACAGATGATCAATAAATATTTTAATGAATAAATGAATGGATGGATGAAAAAATTCTGCCCCAAAGCATCCAAAAAATCAACTTGTTCTTAGCTCATGTCACATTAGTCTGATCAGTTCTGTCAGTGGAACTGATGGCTAACCTGAGGTTATGCTAAAAGAGAGATTCAGTTCAGTTCAGTCGCTCAGTCATATCTGACTCTTTGCGACCCCATGATTCCCAGCACGCCAGGCCTCCCTGTCCATCACCAACTCCCGGAGTTCACTCAAACTCATGTCCATCGAGTTGGTGATGCCATCCAGCCATCTCATCCTCTGTCGTCCCCTTCTCCTCCTGCCCCCAGCCCCTCCCAGCATCAGAGTCTTTTCCAATGAGTCAACTCTTCGCATGAGGTGGCAAAAGTATTGGAGTTTCAGCTTCAGCATCAGTCCTTCCAATGAACACCCAGGACTGATCTCCTTTAGGATGGACTGGTTGGATCTCCTTGCAGTCCAAGGGACTCTCAAGAATCTTCTCCAACACCACAGTTCAAAAGCATCAATTCCTCGGTGCTCAGCTTTCTTCACAGTCCAACTCTCATATCCATAAATGACCACTGGAATAACCATAGCCTTGACTAAACAGACCTTTGTTGGCAAAGTAATGTCTCTGCTTTTCAATATTATAGGGGACTGGAACGCAAAAGTAGGAAGTCAAGAAAAACCTGGAGTAACAGGCAAATTTGGCCTTGGAATACAGAATGAAGCAGGGCAAAGGCTAATACAGTTTTGCCAAGAGAACGCACTGGTCATAGCAAACACCCTCTTCCAACAACACAAGAGAAGACTCTACACATGGACATCACCAGATGGTCAACACCGAAATCAGATTGATTATATAGAGCTGTATAGAGCTTCTCCATCTCCAAAGATGAAGAAGCTCTATACAGTCAGCAAAAACAAGACTGGGAGCTGACTGTGGCTCAGATTATGAACACCTTATTGCCAAATTCAGACTTAAATTGAAGAAAGTAGGGAAAACCACTAGACCATTCAGGTATGACCTAAATCAAATCCCTTATGATTATACAGTGGAAGTGAGAAATAGACTTAAGGGACTACATTTGATAGACAGAGTGCCTGATGAACTATAGATGGAGGTTCGTGACATTGCAGAGGAGACAGGGATCAAGACCATCCCCATGGAAAAGAAATGTAAAAAAACAAAATGGCTGTCTGAGGAGGCCTTACAAATAGCTGTGAAAAGAAGAGAAGTGAAAAGCAAAAGAGAAAAGGAGAGATATAAGCATCTGAATGCAGAGTTCCAAAGAATAGCAAGGAGAGATAAGAAAGCCTTCCTCAGCCATCACTGCAAAGAAATAGAGGAAAACAACAGAATGGGAAAGACTAGAGATCTCTTCAAGAAAATTAGAGATACCAAGGGAACATTTCATGCAAAGATGGGCTCGATAAAGGACAGAAATGGTATGGATCTAACAGAAGCAGAAGATATTAAGAAGAGGTGGCAAGAATACACAGAAGAACTGTACAAAAAAGATCTTCATGACCCAGATAATCACGGTGGTGTGATCACTGACCTAGAGCCAGACATCCTGGAATGTGAAGTCAAGTGGGCCTTAGAGAGCATCACTACGAACAAAGCTAGTGGAAGTGATGGAATTCCAGTTGAACTATTTCCAATCCTGAAAGATGATGCTGTGAAAGTGCTGCACTCAATATGCCAGCAAATTTGGAAAACTCAGCAGTGGCCACAGGACTGGAAAAGGTCAGTTTTCATTCCAATCCCAAAGAAAGGCGATGCCAAGGAATGCTCAAACTACCACACAATTGCACTCATCTCACATGCTAGTAAAATAATGCTCAAAATTCTCCAAGCCAGGCTTCAGCAATACGTGAACTGTGAACTTCCAGATGTTCAAGCTGGTTTTAGAAAAGGCAGAGGAACCAGAGATCAAATTGCCAACATCTGCTGGATCATCGAAAAAGCAAGAGAGTCCCAGAAAAACATCTATTTCTGCTTTATTGACTATGCCAAAGCCTTTGACTGTGTGGATCACAATAAACTGTGGAAAATTCTGAAAGAGTTGGGAATACCAGACCACCTGATCTGCCTCTTGAGAAACCTATATGCAGGTCAGGAAGCAACAGTTAGAACTGGACATGGAAAAACAGACTGGTTCCAAATAGGAAAAGGAGTACGTCAAGGCTATATATTGTCACCCTACTTATTTATATGCAGAGTACATCATGAAAAACGCTGGGCTGGAAGAAGCACAAGCTGGAATGAAGATTGCTGGGAGAAATATCAATAACCTCAGATATGCAGATGACACCACCTTTATGGCAGAAAATGAAGAGGAACTAAAAAGCCTCGTGATGAAAGTGAAAGAGGAGAGTGAAAAAGTTGGCTTAAAGCTCAACATTCAGAAAACGAAGATCATGGCATCTTAGTCCATCACTGGTCCCATCACTTCATGGGAAATAGATGGGGAAACAGTGGACACACTGGCAGACTTTATTTTTTGGGTGATTCTCCAAAATCACTGCAGATGGTGATTGCAGCCATGAAATTAAAAGACGCTTACTCCTTGGAAGGAAAGTTATGACCAAGCTAGATAGCATATTAAAGAAAAAAGATTAGAAGCAACTATTTCAGGGATGAGTCACTTATAGAATCAGTAACACTTTTGTCAGTCTTTAGCTAACATTTGTTAGCTCAAATTTCCCCAAAGTTCTTAATCATAATACAGAAAGAATTTCTTCCAGTTACTACACTGTCAGCTGTCCTCAGGCTGAAGTTGCTTAAGAACTAGGAGGACAAGAAATACAAACAGCTCTTAAGACGTCATGAGTTCTCAAAACCAAATGGCCAGAAAGAAGCCAGAGCCCAATAAACCTCGGTCCATCATTCTTTTTTAACTTGACACTGTGGAAACCACATGGTGAGCACTTAACTCGGTTACCTATTCTTAGTAGCAGGTTCTTCTTCCATATTTAGCATATTTATTAAATCAGTACAGACCAGAAGACAAGCAGTATATCCAGAATAATCAACATATAGTTCCGTGGGCTAATGAGAACAATTGCTGGAATTTCAACAGAAATAGTCTTTTAATTATCATTATAATTAATAATAATAATATAGGTAATTTTCTAACCAGCTAGGGTGAAATCACTCAACACTGAAATTGACACATAATCTCAGTTAGAATTATAGGATCAACTTCTTAGCTGCTTCGGAATCTAACAGTTTTCTTACCACTTTCAGGAAATGAGCTTGAGGATTTGGAAAATTTGGTTCATAATGAGTCATAGAATTTCAGAGTCTCAAAAGGTCAAAACCAAGAAAAGCATCTATATTCAATTTCTTTATAAGACATTGATATGTATAAGCATGAAAATGTTCAAAATATACTGTCAATGAAAACAATAAACTGCAAAACAATATATATATATAATATCAATTTTTAGAAATTTGCTGATGTTGTTTAGTTGCTAAGTCATATCTGACTCTTTTGTGACCCCATGGACTATAGCCCAAGAGGCTCCTCTGCCCATAAGATTTCCCAAGCAAGAACACTGGAGTGGGTTGCCATTTTCTTTTCCAGGGCATCTTCCCAACCCAGGGATTGAACCCACATCTCCTGCATTGGCAGGCAGATTCTTTACCACTGAACCACCAGAGAAGCCCTTATAAATATAAGGAGCAAAAAAATATATATACCTTTTCTGGAAAAAAATATGTTCTAAAAAATAAAAATAGATAGAAATATTCTGGATAAATCCAGAAGAATTTTAAAATACAAATAGTGATTATTTTTGAGGGAATAAAGTTATACAGTGACTACAATAAGAGCTCACATTATTTCCCCTTTCTGTATATATGCTGCTTAAAATGTGACTTCGCAACCA
This sequence comes from Bos mutus, assembly GCF_027580195.1. Lineage (NCBI taxonomy): Eukaryota > Metazoa > Chordata > Mammalia > Artiodactyla > Bovidae > Bos > Bos mutus. The sequence continues at coordinate 36,426,963 of NC_091638.1, read as the reverse complement.
AAATATGGAGTCAATTTCTCCTCTACTTGAATCTTGGCTGGCCATGAGTCTGCTTTGGCCAATAGAAGAAGCAGGAAAAAGGGAATGCCAGTACAAACCCAGGCCTCAAAAAGCTTCCACTTGCTCTTGTAGGGCCCTGCTCAGCCATCATGAGAACCAGCCTGCTGGTGATAAAAAACACACAACCCAGAGACCTCCATTGCCCCAACTGACAGCCAGCTCCACCAGATTTGCAAATGAGGCTATCCTAAACCAGTTACTCTAGCCAACATACTTGCTAACCACAGACAGATAAGCCAGTTCAGGTATGATCTACTAAGCTTGGACCAGATCAGCAGAACCACCCAACAAATATTTAAAGTCATGAGCAATATAAACACTTACTATTTCAAGCCATTGGATTCAGGTGAGATTTGTTATATAGTAATAGTTAACTGACATCCTGGTTGTTCAGATGGTAAGGAATCTGCCTGCAATGCAGGAGACCCGGGGTCAATCCCTGGGTGGGGAAGATCCCCTGGAGATGGGAATGGATACCTACTCCAGTATTCTTGCTTGGAAGAAGAAGCCTGGCAGCCTACAGTCCATGCGATCCTGAAGAGTTGGACATAACTGAGTGACTAACACATAATGGTTAAGTGAATACAACCTGATAATCCCTTCCTACAATGTTACAGTTTTACAATAAGAAAAATGTATTGCTTTCTAAAGCAAAATTAAAAATTTTAAAGTATCTCACCTTCTAAAGAGAAGAAAACTAAAACCCTCAAGGGGTATTGCCTAACTGGCAAGAACTCTCGCTACAAGTGGCAAAAATCTGACTCAAAATTTCAGCAAATCAGCTAACTTACTGATTCACAGGATTCTGAGGCCTCCAGTTTCAGTAACAGCTGAATTTAGATGATCAAAATATTTGTCTGAATATTTTTCTCCTTTTTATATCTTCATTTCTTCTACTACTAATAGAAGTAGTAGAAATTATCTTTCATTCTCAGGCAGGTAATTCCAACAGTGAGAAGATGCGGGAGTGGAGGGTTAGCAGTCTCCCAAGTAAAAGAGAATTCTCCTTTCCCAGAAATTCTGGCAAATTTCAGGATTCACTTTAACTGGTCCAGTTTGGGTCACATGCCCATCTCTCAAGCGATCACTGCTGTCCTTATCAGCCAGGTTTGTTCACACTGCATACCTCATTCACAGGTTGGCACTGAATGGAGAAAGGACAGTTATTCAAAGGAAAATTGAGGCACCACTGCTCTGAAAAGGGTAAAGTGGGAGTTTGGCAGGGGAAATTAAAAAAAAAAACACACACACACACACACAAAAACAGGCTTTAATACCTAAGAACATATAACTAGTAAATGACCACAGTGAAAAAGTGAAGTGAAAGTGTTAGTCACTCAGTCATGTCAGACTCTGCAACCCCATGGATTATAGGCCACCAGGCTTTTCTGTCCATGGAATTCTCCAGGGAAGAATACTGGAGTGGGTAGCCATTCTCTTTGCCAGGGGATCTTCCCAATCCAGGGATGGAACCCAGGTCTCTCATATTGCAGGCAGATTCTTTACCATTTGACGCACCAGGGAAAACCAGTAAGTGACCAAGTTGGGACTAACTCCCAGGTCTTCTGACCCCCAGCACAGCACTGGAAAACACCATTCCACACACTGGAATACGGTCTATTCATCTCTGCTTTTGCACTCTTCCTCTATCTGCTAAGAAGTGTAAAAAAAAAAAAATATGAAACATTCTGCTGTGTGAAAACTCATGACAAAATGCTGTTTTCACAAGTTAAAATGAAGCAGCCATCATCCATTTTAGGGAAGCAATAAAATTGCATTCCTTCTTTCCATAACTATCTTGTAGCCACCAACCCCTATGTGCCTTAACCTGTTCTATGACTCTACCAGTAATTAAATGAAAAGTAATACATACATTCTAAAAGGAGGTTAAGTTTAATTATCACAACCAATCAGTTTTTCAAACGCTCCCGAGTAAAGTGTAAAATGTACCTTATCACACGAAACATAGGGAGGTCATTGCTTGATACATGGGATAATATGGGTCTGTGAAAATAAAATCCTGAAAGGAACTTTTACTATACTTAAGTAACTTCATGTTTTTCTGCTACAGTTTCAAAATACTGACATATTATCACATTTGCCACAACCTCTGATGACAAAGCCTCCTGCTGCTGCTGCTGCTAAGTCGCTTCAGTCGTGTCCAACTCTGTGTGACACCATAGATGGCAGCCCACCAGGCTCCCCCGTCCCTGGGATTCTCCAGGCAAGAACACTGGAGTGGGTTGCCATTTCCTTCTCCAATGCATGAAAGTGAAAAGTGAAAGTGAAGTCACTCTAGCTCACTGTAAAGAAAAAGAAAATTAAGACCCATAGGGTGAAATCAGCATGTTCAGTTTCATTGTTTGACTAGATATGTCTCAACTCTGATCACCCAGGAGCGGAAAGGATTCTGACCTGCCAAGTGGAAGGCAGAGACATTTTCTTCCACATACTTTGACGTCACAAGGACAAAACCCGAACATACTGGAGAATATTTGATATTCTCACCATCCTCAAAGAAAACATCCTCCTTGTCTGATTCATTTGGTAATTAATCATGGACTGCCTTGTGATGCTTCTTTCTCGGTTATTTTGAACCAGGAATTAAATCTTTATACTTAACATGTCTTATGTTTGCTTTGTCTCCCAGTTAGATACCATGACTTGAGGACATGGACTCTTTCATAAGCCAGTGAAGACCAGCTCCCTTTGTGCCATTTCCAATCAAGTACTACGAACTGGTAGGATGTTGGGAAGTTTAATGTCAGGGCTCTATGGGAAAGAAGGCTGAAGTCATTGGTCATGCCTGCCATGGGTCTCACAGGGCAGGAGTGGGTGACCTCAAGTTAATCTGCCTTGTCCCTCCATCAACCCAGTCCCCAGCTCCCCTCTCATTTGACACAAGAGCTTCATGTTTTTCATGAAACACCAATCTATTTTCTTTATCCAGGATTCTAATCTTTGTATGGGTATCGGTTCAGTTCAGTTCAGTCGCTCAGTCGTGTCTGACTCTCTGTGACCCCATGAATCGCAGCATGCCAGGCCCCCCTGTCCCTCATCAACTCCCGGAGTTCACTCAAACTCATGCCCATCGAGTCAGTGATGCCATCCAGCCATCTCATCCTCTGTCATCCCCTTCTCCTTCTGCCCCCAATCCCTCCCAGCATCAGAGGCTTTTCCAATGAGTCAACTCTTCACATGAGGTGGCCAAAGTATTGGAGTTTCAGCTTCAGAATGAGTCCTTCCAATGAACACCCAGGACTGATCTCCTTTAGGATGGACTGGTTGGATCTCCTTGCAGTCCAAGGGACTCTCAAGAGTCTTCTCCAACACCACAGTTCAAAAGCATCAATTCTTCAGTGCTCAGCTTTCTTCACAGTCCAACTCTCACATCCATACATGATCACTGCAAAAACCACAGCCTTGACTAGACAGACCTTTTTTGGCAAAGTAACGTCTCTGCTTTTGAATATGCTGTCTAGGTTTGTCATAGCTTTTCTTCCAAGGAGCAAGCGTCTTTTAATTTCCTGGCTGCAATCACCATCTGCAGTGATTTCAGAGCCCAAAAAAATAAAGTCTGACACTGTTTTCACTGTTTTCCCATCTATTTCCTGTGAAGTGATGGGACCAGATGCCATGATTATATTGGGTAGCGATCTAACTTTTATTGTATGGGTATAGATCAATAAAAGTTAGATCTCTACCCAATATATATGCAGGCAATTGCTTTAAAATAAATTTATTTGTTTTCCTATCAGAATGTTATCATGTACTTTGTGTAGCAAATATATAAAATGAAGGGAAAATGACAGTAATTATAATAAAATAAAGAAAAATGACTTTAATTATGTCAACCAAAGATAACCACTGATGATATTTTTGGGGTGTCCCTTACTAACCAATTTATTTTTCTATTTGGATTACCCAAAGTTGGTCTATGCCAGTATATATTTTTTTAAATGTTTGTATCACTTAACACTATATCCTAAACATTTTAAAAGTCATCATTCTGGGAGGGAGGAGCAAGAGGCAGGGGACATATGTATACCTATGGTGGATTCATGTTGCTGTGTGGCAAAAAAAAATACAATATTTTAAAGTAATTATCTTTCATTTAAAAATAAATAATTTTTATAAGTCATTATTCTTTCCCCAAAATGTGTTTACTCTCAATAATATTCTTTACATGGATTCCCATGGGTTGATTTTCAATTTAATTGAGCATTTATTTCTATTAAATGATATTGGTTTTGATAATTTAGATAGAATTTTCTTAACAGCAGTGGAGCTTCTTACTGCATCATTATAGTAAATAAAGTATTCTCAGGGGTTCTTCTTCCAAAGTGGAAAATATTCTGGATTCAAACCCAGCCAAGCTACGAGTCCACCTTGTTTATTCAGTGTTAGAAACACTAATGATCTTATAAGGAGAGGAGAATAATAGTTAAGTTATGTGTATCTATTGGAATATAATCTGGAAGCACACTCTGTCTTTTTTGTTTTCTTACTGAATTAAGAGTTTACACTAATTATATCTGGTTATATTTTTTCTTCCCTTAATTATTTATAGAGTCTGCACATCCTTCAAGCCAGAGGGGAAAGAATCATCTTATCAGCAGAGAATCTCATTAACCTCATGGCAAGTAACACAGTCTGCATTTCATTCAGGGAACATTCTACAGAAGCTGTCCTAGGGATTACAGCAGGCAGAAAGAAGAGTCAGCAAGAGCTAGAACATTCTAGCAATCATCCTAGGTAGGTCATTCGTAGGCATCCTTATTGTTGTATACATTTATGCAAAGTTTGTTGAAACTTTACGCCTATTTAGCTTTTGTAAGTTATTTAATGTTAATCTACATAGGACGTTCTTAAACTTAAATGTGCATAGTAACCATCTAGAGGTTTGTCAAAAATTCACATTCCCATGATTCAGCCCAAACCTGCTAAATTAGAATCCTAGAATTTAGAATAGGGAAATGGGAGAATCTGTAGTGTCACAAGTTCTCTACATGATGCTGATGCAACCAGTGGGGAACCACAGCCACAAAACAAGCAAAATTTCAGTCAAGAACTTGTTATTTTGTCTGCTTGATTCAGTGTCAAATAAATTGAATAAATTGAATAATTATCTTGATGAAATAAATGTTCCCTCAATCAAGCCAACTAATATATATTAAGCATAAATATTGTGCTCATCTGTGTCCTCAACCAATGGTTTGCCATTCTTCCATAATCAAACCATAGGACTCTGATAACTAGGCCCCATAAACACCCCCAAAATTTCTATAACATCCTCGAGAGCCAATTTGCACATCGAGCAAATAAAAAAAATAACTAGGATTATTGCCCTGTTTATATAATTCCAGCAAAGAGCAAGGACAACTGACATTTTAGTTGGCTTACATGGCTTTAGGGTGGGGAAATATACCTTGTCTGGTTGGCATTTTGAAATACTAGAAACACCCAAGGCTTCTCATCTACTACTCCCTACTCATTCATCATTGCTTTGTTACTCATACTCATTGCTTCAGTTTGCTAGGAAAGTATATATTTTAGGATACTCACAGAGTGATAAGGAGAACAGAATTTATTTCCAATAGCAAGGGAAGAATAAAAGACACTGTGTAATCAAGAGCTACATTATGAAGAAAAGATCCTGAGTGCCAAAGGAATTTAGTGAAGAAAAAAACTATACAAGATTTGGTCTCTATAATTACATTAGCCTTGCAGATGGCAGCTTGCCTGCAACTGAGTAGTGTCTCATGATCTTTATTTTAAATGTCTCATTATATTACCATCCCTGGAGCCTGGATGGGTTAAACTGTTTTTGTCAGCTGATATATCTGGGGAGCTTTCTTGAAAGCCTGGTTTTTACCATAAAGCAATCAGGTAATCCCCCCAACATAAAGTAAATTTAAAGAAGCAATTATACTTCACCCTCTCCTTCTGTTTGTAGTAAAATAATTTTTCACCCCAGCAATTGGATTGTAAATTGCCAAAAACCCATCACTTTCAGAAAGTTTGTCATATATAATAAAAAGGAAACTTTGATCACTTGTAGCTAGCTTCATTTTACTACACTACTGTAAAAGAATTTTTGTCTTAATATAAAGGAAATACTAGCATTTAGAAAACAAACCCTACTTAACATGGCTTTGGATATAAATATACTTTAAACATAACTTCAGAATATCTTTGTTACAAGAAAAATAACTTTTACGCTTGTAATTCTACCAACCAGAGAGAAACACTGTTAACATTTTGGTATATAACATTCCAAACCTTTTCCTAAATGTATCTCTGTCTCTATCTCTCTCTCTCTGTCACAGGTACACACACACACACACAGATTTGAATTATACATATGAAAAATATTTTAGAAAAATATTATAAAATTACATATAAGATAATTTTATAAATAAGGCAGTATGCCATACATCTGTTTTGTAAGCTGCTCTTCTTACTCTACCTGTGAACATATTTTCCTGTATCAAAAATATTCATCTACAATGTTATTTTTAATCAATAACTTGAATTCTATTATACAGATATACAAAAATATAGTCAATCAATTACACACTGGCGGACATTTCAATTTTTTCAAATTGTTTGCTATTAAATAATTACAATCATGAACAACAATAAAATATTTTCACCAGTGATTAAATTTTCAGGATGAATTTCTAGACGTGGAATTTGGTGATCAAGAATATTCTTGTGATACACATAACACCAAGTTTTCCTGGCCCCAGCCCAGTCCACAACCATTTGCCCAAGGTGTTAGCACAAGAGAAGAGTAACTCTAAGGCAAACCAACCTTTTTAAACAGCATGACCTCCTGTCCTAGCCTATACTGCAGTGCTCAACATATGACTGAGCTGAAATGCCTCCTCCCCATCACCTGTCAAGTAGGGGAAGACCAATAAGGCAAAGGGGATAGAACCCCTACAAGGCACATTCCACTCACCCATTCCACAAGCATGTATTAAACACAGTTTATGCCAGGTACTGTGAATGGTGCTAGTGATACCAACCAGCATTTTGAACAGAGATAATGACAGATTCATAGATAATCCTGGAAGGATGTGACAACGTGCCATGTGTCATGAGCCAGGTGCCCTGAAAACACAAAGGACAAGGTAACAGGCTCTGAGAGGTCAGAATCACGCATCATAGAGAAGGTCAACAATCCCGAGCCTAAAGAAAGCCACAGTTTTTTCAGGTAAACAAGCAGACAGGAGAAGGACATCATAGTCAGAGGGAACAGACACCAAAGGCTCAGAGGCCGATGTGAACGGCAAGTTCTGGGAAATAGCAAGAAAATGATGGGTACAGTGAGAAGGCATAGACCCCCAGAAACACTAGGACGTGAGGATGGGAGCATGGTCTAGGTTAGCCCTCAAAGGCCTTTAAATGCCATGTAAAGGATTCAGGACACCAAAAGATATTGAAGAAGTCTTCTTTAAAAAATGAGTTTGAGAAGATTTTTCATCTTTAAAAACATGAATTCATTTGACCAGACAGTAGTTAAACCTAAGGGTTTGGAGTCACCTGGAGCTGAAGATAGTATCTATCTCACATTTACTAGGCGTCAGGTACCACACTCTCACACATTATACCCTATCACAAAACCCCACATTAAGTACTGTTCTACAGACAATCAAACTGAGGATCAGAGAAGTTCAAAAACTTGCCCACAGCTACAAAATAGTAACTAGTATATTCGAACATGAGCCACATCATTCATCATTCCTAAGCCAGCAGTTTTATCTTCTGCAAACATTTTGTCCAAACAATCCAGACAGCCCGCCTCTCCAACAACAAAAACTTCTACATCTTGACAGAAGCTATCATCGGCTTTGACACAGGCTTTTTCCAGAGCTGATGTTTCTGTATTTGGTCCCAGGGATCACTGGCTTCTTAGGCCACAGAGTGGCCCTGGCATGTTGCCATTCTGGGTCTTGCAGAAGGGCAATCTTCTATTTGAAAGATTGCATTGGGAAAAGGCTCTTCTGTAATGCCCTGATAGGAACCATTGCAACTGAGTGCCACTGCCTGGCAGTGTGTCTGAGGCTAGTGATGGATAGAAGAGGAGAGTGACATTTATTAAACCAGGTTGTATCCTCCATGCGGAGGAATGAGGAGCAGGAGTAAATAAGCGGGAGTGATTCACTAAACCTGCTTCGGCAATCTGCAAAGACTTTATTCCAGGCTCACAGCAGGGAAAAACAGACGTAAATCTTGTCCATAAAGCTCTCCGGGAATGAAATCTATCATATCACTGGAAGAGGAGAGAGAGAAATCAGCTCTGCAGTTGTGGGCTGCGTCCAGTGACCAGTCACAGCTGTCAATATTCAAATTTCCCCTGGACGCTTAATAAGATGCAACCAGCAATATCTGCACATGCGCACAGCACTGACCAATAGGGACGTGAGGCTCCACAGGACAGAGCCACTTTGATGTAGGAGGAAACAGGCTCAGTGCAGGGAAAATGAGAGGTGGGCGTGGTTCGAAGGCTATAAACTGTCAGGAGGAATAAAAGCAGGATTCTACGAGGGAGAATCTTCACACTGCATCCATCTTCCCCCATGGTCAGCCACTATCTCCCTAAACCGAATGCGATCTTACTGGAAGTCCCAGCCCCCTGTGCAGGGGAGATGAGTCAGTGCATTGAGGTATCAGAGGAAGAGGGAGGCAGGAAAGGTTTAGCAACTAGTAACCTTTCCACCCTCCTGCACTAAACTATGGGTCCTAATTGTTACTGAGCCTTTTGCTATGTGCCAAGCACTATGCCAAGTTCTTTATGTGTGTATTCACTTTATAAAACAACCCTCTGAAGTGGAAACTATTGTTATCCCTAATATACAGATGAGGGTTTTTAGTAACTTCCATGGAGTCACCCATGTCATGAGTAGCTCTACCAGGTTTTATGTAGAGCCTTATACCCTAAGTGTAGGCTAGATCACCTGAAGTATTTACACTTGGGTCTGTTCTCCAAGGCCACTGCTAAATTATTATTTCTCCAGAAGGGATGGCACCACACCATTACTGATTTCCTGGTTCACTTCATAATATCTACCACAACGTGGACATATTTATTTCCTCTTGGCTTATTTATTATCATTCTGTTCTCCCCAATAGACTATAAGCTCCAAGAGAAAGAGGATCCTATGTATCACATTTGCTAGTGATTCATCATCTAAAACCATGCTCAACACATGCGAAGCTTTCATTCCATATTTGTTGAATGAACGGTTTGCCATTCATACTCTTGGTTTAAGTATGAATTTAGGTCATGAGCTTCCCAGAGGCAGGGCATGTGTTTCATTTGTTTCCATGGCCCACTGTCTAATTCAGGGCCTTGACCCAAATTGAGTATGCAATTAATGTTCAGTGCCATGTAGTATAAAACAGGTGTCTGAAAACAGGTAGGAACTTCCCCGGTGGTCCAGTGGTTAAGAATCTACCTTGCAGGATGTGTGGTTTTGATCCCTGGAAAGGAAATGGCAACCCACTCCAGTGTTCTTGCCTGGAGAATCCCAGGGATGGGGGAGCCTGGTGGGCTGCCGTCTATGGGGTCGCACAGAGTCAGACACGACTGAAGTGACTTAGCAGCAGTAGCAGCAGGGAACTAAGCTATTTCAAAATAGCCCACAGGCAACTAAGCCTGTGCACCACAACTGAATCTGTGTGCTACAATGAAAGGGCCCACATGCCACAACTAAGACCCAAGGCAGCCAATTTAAAGAAGAAGAACAGGAATATGCCCTTAGGAGCAGACAGACCTGAGCTTAATCACATGATAATTGTTTAAGCTTGAGAAAGTTACTTAAACAATTTGTGTCACCACAGTTGCAACATCTATAAAATGATAGAATTGTGCAGAGGATTAAATGATAAAAATCTTGGCACCTAGTCACTTCCTAACATTACTTGCCATGTTCTTGATCTTCTACGTCTGGGGTAATGTCAGGCATGTAGCAGAGGCTCAAAAATATTTGTTGAATTACTGAAAGGGAAATCAGTGTTCGGGGAGATGGAGCTCCTGACAGCTTCCAGGCCATGAAGCCAAGAGCATGGAGTACAGGATTGTGGGTAGGCTGAGTCCATTAAAATTGGTCTCGGTTCTCCCAAATTCATATGCACCCAGAACCTCAGCATGTGACCTACCTGGAAATAGGATCTTCTGCTGATGTCACTAGTTAAGAATCTAAAATAAAGATAAAAATCATCTAGAATTTAGGGTGGCCCTTTCTCTTTTAAAGAAGAAGAGAGAACACAGAGTAACCCAGAGAGCAAGGCCCTGTGCAGATGCAGGGGCGAAACCTGGAGTTATGATGCCATAAGCCAAGGAATGCCAGTAGCCGCCAGAACCTAGATGAGACCAGGATTCCCCTCTAAAGCCTTGTCAGGCATGTAGCCCTACTGACACAGCCATTCCAGACTTCTGATCTCCAAAACTGTGAGAGAACACATTTCTGTTGTTTTAAGCTATCCAGTTTGTAGTACTTTGTAATGGCAGCCCTAGGAATCAAATATAGTAGTGAGAAAAAGTGTTAGTTGCTCAGTCATAGCTGACTCTTCATGACCCCATGGATTCGTAGCCTGCCAGGCTCCCCTGTCCAGGGCATTTTCCAGGCAAGAATACTGAAGTGAGTAACCATTTCCTTCTCCAGGGGATCTTCCCGATCCAGGGATCGAATCTGCATCTCCTGCACTGCAGGCAGATCAGGGCCACCAGGGAATGTAGATGCTGTTTGAGAATACAGCTTATAGCTTAAATAAAACAACTACAAATGACCCATATTTGAAGCATTATAGGTGTACCTCTCTGGAGACATACATGCTTAATGAATAAATTTCTTAATTCACAGACAAGATGAATTAGAGAGCAAGGACCTTCTCAAAATTATTTGGCACAAGATCGCCTTAAAGAACTAGATTCAATTTAGCATAACTTGTTTACCCACAAGTTTTTAGCCCACACTTGGTGAGCAGAATAAGATACAATTATAAAAACTGTTGTCCTGGAATCAACTACAGTTCTTATCCTCACCCCATAAAAAGAGCTGAGCTGCATATTTATTAGGCATCTCCCTTCTGATCTTGTTTTAAAGTAAACCAGTTCGTTGAAGTATAACCTACATGTAGAAACATTTCCTGCATGCTGTGTGGCTTGGTGAATTTTTCGAACTGTTCATACCCATGGAATCAAGAAAGAACTAGAACTTGATCAGCATTCTAGAAGCCTCTCCCCTGTCTCTCCACCAATCACTACTCCTCCTCCATGAGAGGTAGCCACCATCCTGACCTACATCTTCGATCAGTTTGGCCTGTTTTGAATATTATATAATGGAATCACACGGTATTTATTCCATGTCAGCTTGTTTTGCCAACATCTCTGAGATTTATCCATGTTGTTGCATAGACGGTAGTTTGTAGTTTGGGATTTCTGTGTAAATATAATAATTTAATTATCAACTGTATTGTTGATTTAGGGTTTAGTGGCCACAACATTGGAATAACGTTCTATGAACATTTTCCTATCTGCCTCTCAGTGTAGATACGAACGTTTCCTTTGGGATAGTTAACATGTTAGTGTTGAATTATGAAGGCATTAGATATCCATACACACTTTCAGATTTCTGATATACAATTTTTGCCATTTTCATCGATTTTTAGTGGCAATTTCATGGTGGTTTTCATTTGTGTTACTGTTGTAATTACAATGTTGGGCACCTTTCAAATATTTTCAAATATTGATTGTTCTCTTTGGTCAAGTGCCTATATAAGTCTTCCCATTTAACAAAAAAAAATTGGTTGCCAACTTGAACACATTTTTAGCTTAAGGTTTTCCATGTAAATATTTTACAAAGATCACATGATAAACATTTCAGCAAGCCAAGTACTATAAACAAGAGTCTGAGAAGAACAGAAATTTTTGTCTTGCTATGTGGTTAGATCACCTCCCTTTTTTGTTGGACAGAGGAAAGTCTTGAAAAAAGATATGGGAGCTGAGTCTTGAGGCTCGAGGTCCATTTGGGGCCATAAAACTGGATATGTGGAGGCGAACAGGCTGTGGAATTCCCCTGGAAGTCAGTTGGAGAACATTTTAAATCCTTCATTTCCATGTCAGCAGCCACATCTTTGCCCCTCTCTCTTTTCATAAGTAATGGGAAGGCAGCACAAATGATTCAGGGTTCCTTTTCTCAGCTCATAGGAAACTCATCCATCAGTGATTACTTTATTTTGATACATGGAGATGAGGTTTTTTTGTCCCCCCGTGAATCCCTGCAGTGTTCTTCTATATCCTTCCTTGTCCTAGTAAAAAGAATTGCTTTTCTTTCTAATTTTTACTTTGCTTTCAGGGAAAATATTTTGTTCCAATAAGTATGATTGGTTACTTTAGATATGGTTTCTGTTCATACCGATGCTCTGTTCATTGGAATGACCAATTTGAACTATTTTGGCTTTGTTGATGGTAAAGTGATGCAATTTTCCAGAATTCAGACTGTGCTAAAAGTACCTAAAATAGTACTTTGAGTTCTCCTGAGGAGTGAAGAAAGTGTTATACTAAACAGAGAGATTACCATTCCTATTGGCATTTCAGACCTTGGGTTAGACTGGTTCCAAATAGGAAAAGGAGTACGTCAAGGCTATATATTGTCACCCTGCTTATTTAACTTATATGCTGAGTACGTCATAAGAAACGCTGGACTGGAAGAAACACAAGCTGGAATCAAGATTGCTGGGAGAAATATCAATAACCTTAGATATGCAGATGACACCACTCTTATGGCAGAAAGTGAAGAGGAACTAAAAAGCCTCTTGATGAAAATGAAAGTGGAGAGTGAAAAAGTTGGCTTAAAACTCAACATTCAGAAAACAAAGATCATGGCATCTGGTCCCATCACTTCATGGGAAATAGATGGAGAAACAGTGGAAACAGTGTCAGACTTTATTGTTTTGGGCTCCAAAATCACTACAGATAGTGACTGCAGCCATGAAATTAAAAGACGCTTACTCCTTGGAAGGACAGTTATGACCAACCTAGATAACATATTGAAAAGCAGAGACATTACTTTGCCAACAAAGGTTCGTCTAGTCAAGGCTATGGTTTTTCTCACATCATGTATGGATGGGAGAGTTGGACTGTGAAGAAGGCTGTGCGCCGAAGAATTGATGCTTTTGAACTATGGTGTTGGAGAAGACTCTTGAGAGTCCCTTGGCCTGCAAGGAGATCCAACCAGTCCATTCTGAAGGAGATAAGCCCTGGGATTTCTTTGGAAGGAATGATGCTAAAGCTGAAACTCCAGTATTTTGGCCACCTCATGCGAAGAGTTGACTCATTGGAAAAGACCCTGATGCTGGGAGGGATTGGGGGCAGAAGGAGAAGGGGACGACAGAGGATGAGATGGCTGGATGGCATCACTGACTCGATAGACATGAGTCTGAGTGAACTCCGGGAGTTGGTGATGGACAGGGAGGCCTGGCGAGCTGCGATTCATGGGATCGCAAAGAGTCGGACATGACCGAGGGACTGAACTGAACTGAACTGATAGAGGAAAACCCTGGGGGAAAGATCTGCAGAATTGAAAATGCTGTCCTCAGGGATTTTTATTAGGTGAGTTCCCCACCTAATTATTTTGAAATGTTACCTCTGAAACACACCAGAGCAGGCTCAATCTCAGGGGAAGCTACATGTAAATTAGGAAGGGCAAATTTTCTCCACTTAGCAAGTCTCTCTTCTTAGTGACAGACCTAAGTTTCTAGGGGCTTATACCCTGAATCTAGGGCTGGAAATCACAACCAGCACTGGTGACAAATACCTTTGTTGGTTCTTCTTGCGAAATACATCTTAATGAAATAATAAAGGATATGCACAAAGATTTGCAAACAAGGATGGTCATATCAGCATTATTTATAATGAAAAAAGTGAAAGTGTGAAAATGTTAGTTGCTCAGTTGTGTCCAGCTCTTTGCAACCTGCCAGGCTTCTCTGTCCATGGAATTCTCCAGGCAAAGATACTGGAGTGGGTTGCCATTTCCTTCTCTAGGGGATCCTCCCAACCCACGGATTTGAACCTGGGTCTCAGGCAGATTCTCTACTGTCTGAGCCACCATGAAAGCCTCTTTATAATGGTAAGATATTGCCAATTACCTAAATATTAAAGAACAAAAGATTAGAGTTATATGTTTTATATTTTTGCTTAAATGTGCTTTCTGTTTTTTCACAAAAAATCAATTTCTTATTTAAGATATTTTAAATTAAGTAATATTAAAAATCAAGTTAGATTACTAAAGAAGATAATATAGGAGAGAAATTGCAAAGAATTATTTTGTAATCTTTGAAATAGACCTTTAGGATGGAGCTGTGTGGGATTTCCAGTTTGCAGTAATCACCTTTAGGAAAGGAGGATAATGAAATAATAGATGAGGCAGCTGGTTCCTGCACAGACTCTTGTTTGACAGAAAACAGTAACAATAGATTTGTCCTTGAGCCTAGAGATAGTTACCATTTAAGTGCTAATAGATGTCAGGCCATGCGCCAGATATAAACCTTACATGTATCACTTAATTTGGCCAAAGATGTGATACAGGTACATTTCATGATCAACACCTCCATCCTCCCGCAACTCCATCCTTCCTATCAACTCTATGTCGCCGGTCCCCCACCACCAACCTTCTGAGTTAGAGGCTGACTGCCACATGCTTCCCTCCTGTTCTGGACCTTCTTCCCCACCCCACAGTCACGTTATACAGCAAAACCACTCATGTATTCTTCCATTCAACAGTGAGTCAGGCACGAACCCCAGCAGGCCAACTCCAGAATCAAACACTTCTCCTCTTTGCCCAACTAGCCTCGGCACACAAACAAGTTCTGATCTTTACAGACATGGGTTCAAATCCCCATGCTGCCAGCTTCTAGCTGGATGGGATCTAGGGCAAATCACCAAGAACTCAAAACCATGTTTCCTTCCATTATAAAAATGGGTTAACCAATGGTAAGTGTTTCATAGGGTTAACATGAGGGTTAAATTAAATAAGACAGTTCAGCAAAACCCAGCATACAATTTTAGTTCAATTGATTATAATTGAACTGAAATAGTGGCCCATCAAACCAGATTCCTGAAAGAAAAATTTTTTGTGTTAATTGCAACATTTGGAAAGTGTCTGAAAATGAACCATATAAATAGAGCCATTTGCTAAGTATATAAATGCTGAGTTTCTATCGAGGTCAATTTGTCCCCAGTCATCCCATATTATCATTTTATACAGGTCTGATGGAGAGCCTTCTGTTCTGGGAAGTAAGCACCTCCTCTAGCAAACATTTCTCTGAACTGCCTTTCTCTCAGAGGTATTATCTTCCGGTCTCTGTGATTCCTCCCAACAAGATTTAAAATGAGATATCATATTACATCATACTCAAAAAATTTGGCACAGCATTTGAAAGAAGGAAGGACCCTCTGAGACGACGACTCCTGTTGCTCCTCCATCTTTAAGGTGCACACAAATCAACCTGAGGTTTGGAATAAATCAAACACAGCTTCTGATTTAGCAGATCTGGGTTTAGGCCTGAGCTGCTATATTTCTAAGATGCTCCCATGTGAAGTGGCGCTGCTGGTCTGGGGATCACATTGAGAGGAGCACAGCCTCAGAGTCCTCTTTCTTTAACTTCCCCATATATCTGATTCAGTTCAAAGCTGTTAAAATACTGCTGCCGGGTTTTCACCCATATAGATTCTAATTTTGCAGATGTAGGATGTACCCTAGGCAATGGGCATTTTTGTTGTTAGTACCGCTACATACAAGGAAGTGGTAGCACATTTATATAGAAGTTGTCATAGGTCATAAATAGAGAGAATATACTATGATCTCCAGGAAAAAGAAAATATTTATGTAGACATATGGCCTAGATTGCTTTCTCTCAAGTAGAATACCACTGAAGTACGATTGCTACTTACTGGGTATTTACTAAGAAGCAAGTCCTTTGTTAGAAGGCACGTATATTTCACTTGATCTAAGATAACCTACTAGGGTAGGTATTATCATACCCATTTCACGTGACACTCAAAAATTAACCAATTGTCCAAGAGTCAAACAGCTTGCAGCTAAGACAGCTTCACTTAATGGTGAATAGATGGGGAAACAATGCAAACAGTGACAGACTTTATTTTGGGGGGCTCTAAAATCACTGCAGATGATGACTGCTGCCATGAAATTAAAACACACTTGCTCCTTGGAAGAAAAGCTATGACCAACCAACAGCATATTAATAAGCAGAGACATTACTTTGCCAACAAAGGTCCATCTAGTCAAAGCTATGGTTTTCCCAGTAGTGATGTATGGATGTGAAAGTTGGACTGTAAAGAAAGCTGAGTGCTGAAGAATTGATGCTTTTGAACTGTGGTGTTTGAGAAGACTCTTGAGAGTCCCTTGGACTGCAAGGAGATCCAACCAGTCCATCCTAAAGGAGATCAGTCCTGAATATTCATTGGAAGGACTGATGCTGAAGCTGAAACTCCAATAATTTGGCCACTTGATGCAAAGAGCTGATTCATTGGAAAATACCCTGATGCTGGGAAAGATTGAAGGCGGGAGAAGAAGGTGATGACAGAGGATGAGATAGTTGGATGGCATCACCAACTCAATGGACATGAGTTTGAGTAAACTCCGGGAGTTGGTGATGGAGAGGGAGGCCTGGCATGATGCAGTCCATGGGGTCACAAAGAGTCAGACACCCATGTCCAACTCTTTATGACCCCATTGATTGCAGCCCAGGAGCATGCACAGGCTCCTCTGTGCATGAGGATTCCCCAGGCAAGAATACTGGAGTGGGTTGCCATGCCCTCCTCCAAGAAACTCTTCCCAACCCAGGGATTGAACCCAGGTCTCCCACATTGCAGGTGGATTCTTTACCATCTGAGCCATCAGGTACACCCTAGAGTCAAAGGTGGGATCAAAACCAAGACAGTCTGAAGGCAAGGTTTAGCAGTGCATCTTTTTTATTTCTTTAACAGCTGTATTGAGGTCTAACTGGCATACAATTAACTGCGCATAAAGGGGATGATTTGATGAGTTTTGAAATATGTCTACATCTAAAAAATCATCATCATGATCCAAAAAAGTGATTCCACCTCCCCTAAAAGCTTTCTCATGCTCTTGTATCATCCCTCTCTCCTGATCGCTACCCTAACCCTACACGACCAGTGGTTTTTTTGTCACTATACTTTGGTTTTTGAGAGTTATATTTAAATGGAATTATAGACTATGTACCTTCTCAGCTGCCTACTTTTACTCAGCATATAAATTTTGAGATTCATCCACATTATCGGGGGTGTCAATAGTTCCCTCTTATTTTTTTCCTAAGTGATATTCCATTTTATGAATATTCCACAATTTGTTCATCCATTCACCTGTTAATGAACACTGGATTGTTTCCAGTTTGAGACAACTACAAATACACTGCAAAGAGCAATCATGTAATATCTTTGTGGGAATATATGCTTTCATATCTCTTGGATAAATATGCAGGAGTGGGATGACCAGGTCATATATTAGCTGCATTTAACTTTTTGAGGAATGGCCAGATTTCCTTCCAAGGTGACTGCACCACTTTACATTCTTACCAGCAGTGTTACAGGGTTCCGGTGACTACATGTTCTCATCCACACTTAGTATAGGCTAGTCTTTTTAATTTTAACAATTGTAATGGATACGTGGTGATACCTTGTTGTGGGTTTTTTTCAGGTTTTACAACTTTTTATTTGCATATTAAAAACCTGTACATTCCAATAATTAAAATCATCTGAACAACAAAAAAATGGCACTCTGATTAAAGTGCATTTTACAGCCCACAAGTCAGCCTGGACCAGCTTGCTTTTTACTCCAGATTTCACTCTCGTTCCATCCAGCTTTCTCCTTCACCACCAAGCAAGTTCTTTTCCTTCCCTGCCAGGCAAGCAGACAGGTGGGAGAGGCAGGCGCGACCTACGTTGTCAGTATTTCTCCATTCTTTGATCTGAAAAGGGTAGCACAGTCATTTAAACTTGATCCAATCTCTTTGCATATTACAAAGCTGAACAGCTAAAAGAAGTAAAATAAGGCGATGCTTGTGGAATATATAGTGCATACTGGCAGCGCACACTTCATCACGACTCGCCTGCTTGCCTCTCCTCTTCAATCATTTCTTTTGAAGGCAGTGGATTTTTCTCTTGCATTTCTGCTTTCTTCAACGTCGACTTACCGAATTTCTCAATCTCAGCCGTATCGGGCTTGTAAGACATGGCTGCAGAGGGAGCCAAGCAAGCTGTGAGTGAGTCAAGTCCGTGGTGGCAGCTGCAGAGTCTTGATGTGGTTTTAACTTGAATTTTCCCAGTGAGTAATGATGTTGAACATCTTTTCATGTGCTTATTTTAAAATGCAAGCTTTTATATTCAACATCACTGTTTCCCAAACAAGACAATGTGATTCTTTTTAAATGAAAAAAATAAAATCACACCAATCCCTAAACTTTACTTAAATAAGTTTTATACTGTTATGTGTGTGCCTATATATGTGGTTTTTGGCCACACCATATGACCTATGGGATCTTAGTTCCCTGACCCGGGATCAAAGCCATGCCCCCTGCACTGGGAGCACAGAGTCCTAACCACTGGACAGCCAGGGAAATTCCTATTTTTATTACGATATTAATAAAGTGCCAATATAAAATCAGGCAAACACTTCTTTTACTTATTAATTTTATGTGACTATAAAAATTAAAGACTAAATCTAAGCAAAATTCGGCACAAATGAACTTATCTATGAAACAGAATATGAACAATGGTCAGAGAGATACTGCTGCTTGCTGACCCTAAATCACCACTTGCAAATTTACTTGAACTGTTCATACAGTGTGCCATGATATTATGTGGCCCTCCCTTGGCATGTATTAAGAATTTTTGTGGAAGTTCTGCCTTTACTCTTTAGCCTGAGATGAAGTAGTTCTTCTTGGCTCCAAAAGAGTCATAAACACCAATGCAAATGTAGGCCTTGGTATTGAGTGGCAATACTTGGTTATAAGGAGAAACAGATGATCCAGAAGATGCATGTATTGCTTTTGTTAGATTTTCATCAAAACAAACAAACAAAAAAACACAACACTGAAATACCCTTATAGACAACAACTCATTCTCTACTGCTACTGCTGCTGCTGCTGCTGCTGCTAAGTCGCTTCAGTCGTGTCCAACTCTGTGTGACCCCATAGACGGCAGCCCACCAGGCTCCGCCGTCCCTGGAATTCTCCAGGCAAGAACACTGGAGTGGGTTGCCATTTCCTTCTCCAATGCAGGAAAGTGAAAAGTTAAAGTGAAGTCATTCAGTCGTGTCCGACTCTTCACGACCCCACGGACTGCAGCCTACCAGGCTCCTCTGTCCATGGGATTTTCCAGGCAAGAGTACTGGAGTGGGGTGCCGTTGCCTTCTCCACATTCTCTACTACTGAACTATAAAAAAGAATGAAATAATGCCATCTGCAGCAACCTGGATGAACCTAGAGATTATCATATTAAGTGAAGTAAGTCAGAAAGGGAAAGACAAATACCATATGATACCACTAACAGGTGGAATCTAAGACAAGTGAACTTAACTATGAAACAGAAACAGAATCATGGACATAAAGAACAGATCTGTGATTCCCATGGATGGAGGAGCCTGGTGGGCTGCAGTCCACGGGGTCGCTGAGAGTCGGCATGACTGAGCGACTTCACTTTCACTTTTCCTTTTCATGCATTGGAGAAGGAAATGGCAACCCACTCCAGTATTCTTGCCTGGAGAATCCTAGGGACGGTGGAGCCTGGTAGGCTGCCATCTGTGGGGTCACACAGAGTCGGACATGACTGAAGCAACTTAGCAGCAGTAGCAGCAGCAGCAGTGATTGCCAAAGGAGAGGGAGTGGGGGTTAATAGATATAAGCTTTTATATATAGAATGGATAAACAACAAGGTCCTCCTGTATAGCATGAGGAATTATATTCAATATCCTATGATAAACCGTAATGGAAAATAATTTAAAGAAAAAAGAATGTACATATGTATAATTGAATCACTTTGCTGTATAACAGTAATTAACACAACATTATAAATCAACTGCACTTCAGTTTAAAAAACATTTTTTTAAATGATTAAAAAAAGAAGAAAACAAGTCATTCCCTAAAGACAGGGCTATGGATTCCAGGCTTGGGCAGTCACCCTAGTTATAAAAGTTCCACATTATGATAGGGAATCCTAAGCTGTGTTGACGTAACCAGACACGTCTCTTGAACCCTGAGGCCAACACTTACACTGCCCTGCAGTGCTAACGACTCTTAATTTGTTGTGTTACTTGATTTTCCCCCTAATAACCTTGCAAGGAAGACAGAGCATCACCCTAACTTGCAGATGAGGAAATAGAGGCTGACAATTCGAGGTGAGCCTGGCCAGGTTCCCATACCAGAACCTGATAGCTTAAGACTAAAACTAATTCTTTTGAGTCCAACCTACAACTTCTTTCCTACAGTACATGACTCCCCTGGCATTATTACTAGAAGCAGCATTCTGGAGAACATATAAACCTGGGACTTCTTAAATAGCTCTTCTTATGATCAAACAACCAAATGTTTTCCACCCATTTCATTGCCACTAATCCAAAACAGACTCAGTGCCGTTTCCCCTATAATTCATGTCTATTTTTCCTTAGTTGTCTCTTTATCCTCTTCAATAGGAAACACAAAGTTCTGGGCACACAACTGGCTATGACACAATGCAGCTGCCACCCACCATGAGGCTACTGCCCATCACACAAAAACAGAGACCCCCCCTTCCTCCACCATTTCCACAGAACTAACGCTGGTGTCTTTATAGTCACACCATCTTTCTGTATCCTTAGCACATTCACAAATGTCATTAAGGATGTCACATTTCTTTTCCAGGTGGAACTTTTCAAACAAAGCTCTAAAAACAATAAAACAATGACATCTGCCATTCATTGAGCTTTTGTTTCATGCTAGGCCATATACTCGGAGAAGGCAATGGCACCCCACTCCAGTACTCTTGCCTGGAAAATCCCATGGATGGAGGAGCCTGGTAGGCTGCAGTCCATGGGGTCACGAAGAGTCGGACACGACTGAGCGACTTCACTTTCACTTTTCACTTTCATGTATTGGAGAAGGAAATGGCAACACACTCCAGTGTTCTTGCCCGGAGAATCCAAGGGACGGGGGAGCCTGGTGGGTTGCCGTCTCTGGGGTCGCACAGAGTTGGACACGACTGAAGCAACTTAGCAGCAGCAGCAGCGGGCCTTATACTAAAAATGTGCCTCTTTTCCAGGCCATGTCCTGAGGAGGCACAAACTATCATACTCCCATTTTGGAGACAGTGAGTTTAGACAGTGCCAGTGTTACACAGCTGATAACTAGAGCAGCCAAGAATCAAACTCTAGTCTTTTAAGTGCCAGTATTGTGCGCATTTCATTATCAAGTTAATAGTACCTCTGAAAAGTCATAGCTAATTCCCCCTGGCTGTAGGGAATAGTTCCTTCATCTGAAAAGTAACACCCTTCAACTCTCTCTCTCTTACCCTACTTAGCACTTCTGACCTTGCCCTATCCTGAGTGAGCTGAACAATCCCTCAGGGTCTCATACAGGCATTAGGACACTTAAAATTTCTTGCTGTTGTTCAATCATGAAGTCATGTCCAACTCTGCAACCTCATGGACTGCAGGATCCAGGCTCCTGTGTCCTCCACTATTTCCCGGAGTTTGCTCAAATTCATGTCCATTGAGTCAGTGATGCCATCCAACCATCTCATCCTCTGTTCTTATCTCCTCCTGCCTTCAATCTCCCCCAGCATCAGAGTCTTCCCCAATGAGTCAGCTCTTCACATCAGGTGGCCAAAGTATTGGAGCTTTAGCACCAGTCTGTCCAATGACTATGCAGGATTGATTTCCTTTAGGATTGACTGGTTTGATCTCCTTGCAGTCCAAAGGATTCTCAAGAGTCTTCTCAAGCACCACAATTCAAAAGCATCAATTCTTCAGTGCTCACCCTTCTTTATGGTCCAACTCTCACATCTGTGAGAAAAAGCTGGAAAAACCATAGCTTTGACTATACAGACCTTTGTCAGCAAAGTGATGTCTCTGCTTTTTAATACATTGTCTAGGTTTGTCATAACTTTCCTTTCAAGGAGCAAGCATCTTTTAATTTCATGGCTGCAGTCACCATCCACAGTGATTTTGGAGCCCCCCCCACCAAAAAATAAAATCTGTCACTGCTTCCATTTTTTTCTCATCTGTTTGCCATGAAGTGATTGGACTGGATGCCGTGATTTTTGTTTTTTCATGTTGAATTTCAAGCCAGCTTTTTCCCCCTCCTCTTTCACCCTCATCAAGAGGCACTTTAGCTCCTCTTCATGCCATTAGAGTGGTATCATCGGCATATCCGAGGTTGTTGACATTTCTCTGGGCAATCTTGATTCCGACTTGTGATTCATCCAGCCTGGCATTCATTCATCTACCTTTTTTTTTTTTTTTTTTTTTACTATGTAGGTGGATGGAGAGGACCCAGGTGCTTTCCTTTGCCTAGTATCCTCAATTCTGGAATTGGGATCCACAACCATGACCACCTATTCTGTGAGTGGTCAACCATGGTGTCCACTACCTTCCCTGGTCATATGAAAGAAAGTATTTCCAGATTTCCCTGCAATATCAGTTGATCCAAAAAGGGCAGCTGATCCAAGCCAACTTCTTCCTGTAGACATTTTCATAATAAAAAGTTTGTTGAAAAAAGAAGGCATGGAGTGCTATTCATCAAGTATTTTTAGCTTTCTGACTTCAGGGAATTGGATGAGTTTGTACCTCCCGTCCTCTTTGAATTTAGATGTGGACAAATGACTTGCTTTGGCCTAGAAATGTAACCTAGTGTTGCTTCTGGAAGAACCTGTGGGGGCCTATTTGTGATTGTGCTTGTTCCCACCTGACTATTGCAGTGATCAAGGAAGCATATGTTAAGATGAAACCTCCCTCAACTTGGGTCTCTGAGAGACTGTTTGAGAACAAGCCCCAGTCAAAGCACAGTGGACATGCAGGTAAGCATTTAATAGGACTGAGGGGCTGTTTGTTACAGCAGCTAGCTCATCCTGAGGGGGAAGAGAATGTATGTTGTACAGGAAAATCAACACTTCATCCTCTAAATAACAGGAAGCTTTAACCATAAAATCTTAACTCCTCAGTTCAGTTCAGTTCAGTTCAGTCGCTCAGTCATGTCTGACTCTTTGAGACCCCATGAATTGCAGCATGCCAGGCCTCCCTGTCCATCACCAACTCCCAGAGTTCACCCAAACTCATGTGCATCGGGTTGGTGATGCCATCCAGCCATCTCATCCTCTGTCGTCCCCTTCTCGTCCTGCCCCCAATCCCTCTCAGCATCAGGGTCTTTTCCAATGAGTCAGCTCTTCGCTTGAGGTGGCATAGACCCCTCCTAAATAGTGGGTTTCAAAAGCACACACTCAGAGCAGGCTAAAAATACTGATGTTATTGTTTCAAAGAATCGATTTCGTTGTGGCCCAATACCAAACACATTGTGCTCATTCTTTTAAGATATCTGTGCTGTTAAATATCGTATTGAAGAAACCATTCCAACTCCTGTATTTCCTTCATTGTTATCTGCCAAAAATATATTGCAGAATGGTGTCTAAGGAGCTGGCAAGAACCTTTGCAAAAAAACTAGAATCTGCCCTATTAGCTGGCTGCTTGTGACTCAGCAGGGGGGTGTGAGCAACCAGCACTTTGGAAGGCAGATCACTGCCTATTAAATCTAACAGTGAGACAAAGAAATGGGGCAAATGTACCTGGCCTTGAGGAAGTTTCCATGGAGAGGTTGTCACAGGCAACTGGAATTCACCAGCAGTACCAACTAGAGAAGTAAACTGCTTCTTTCTACCACTTAGAGGAAATCTTTCTTAACCACTCAAAACCCATTGCACCAACTCCACAAGCATTACTTGTTGCGGCAAGTGGTACTTGAAAGGTCAGTATTGGATTTTTTTTTAAGTAGCTCAAGTGACCTCTCCAAGGAGAAATCGTTTAAAAGTGGAGAAGTCACCTGGAATCCATACTGACTGGAACAAAGATTCTCTGAGAGCAGAGGAAGACAAGGTAAGTGGCATGATGGATTTTTTAGGTCTTTATTAGAAGGAAAGGATCACAGAGTTTCTGGTTAATGATGGCTCCCTGTCATGCACAGCATAGCAATGGCCCTCACTCACCTTTGAGAGTCCACACCTCATGTATATGAGGAATACTCAGCAATTCTTTCAGCAACTGTGTCTGAAACCTTTGCCTTTGTCTAAGTTGACTTAGAGGTCATATGATCTCTGGCTAGTTATCTAAAATCTCTGAGCCTCAATTTCTCCATCTATAAATTAGGACTAAGACTGTTGTAAAGATTAAATGAAATCAAAATATAAAGAGCTTAGCAAGGCCTGGCACAGAGTCAGAGCTCAATAAATGTTTCTGTATTCCTTGGTAGGAACTTGGTAGGAACATCTACCTGTGTTGCGTAGCCCTTTCCTTTTTAACTTTTTAAGGGGTTGAAGCCTTTGTTTTATTTCCCTCTTTAATTCAAGGGCATTGCATTATGTGCCAGGCACTGTCCTTACAGATTGTTGACAATGATGAATGAGACAGATTTCTTTGTTCCAAAAGGACAATGCAATCAGAATGTAATGCAGAAAAAAGGCTGTGGCACCAGGAAAGAGGGTTCCGGTGGTCTTACCCTGAACAGGGGATATTTGAAGGTTACCCTCTTCCCAGGCCCAGCTACATCCCAAACAGGACCTGCAAACATCACTCAACAGGTATTAAGAAACTAAAGGAAAACTCCCCACCCAGATTTCAGTGCTATGAAAACTGGCCTGAACGAAAGAGCTCCAGAAGACATTAGTAAATTCTAAGGTATTGGAACTGAGGTCTTGAGATGGGCATGGTTTTCTTGCTTGTGTACTGGAGACAGTGATAACAAAAAGCATAAAAATAGAGCTTCTATTCTAATATAATTGGGGAAATCCAATTGTTTTATTTTCCTCTTCACAACTTCTGCAATCATTTCTCACTGCATGCTCATGTCATAAAGCTTCACTTGACAGTCTCCTTGCATTTCAAATCTGAATTTATTGCTTCAACAAAGCATGTACATTTTATTAGCATGACCATACATCCTGATTCGGTTATGATAGTCCAGCTTTATTCCTGTTGTCCTGATGTAGTTATTAATAGCATTACCTTTCACTTGCAAAGGTATCTGAGCTTGAATGCTAAATGCATTTATACAGTTAATCTAATTTATTTTTATTGGAGTATAGTTGATTTCCTGGCATGCTGCAGTCTATGGGGTTGCAAAGAGTTGGATACGACTGAGCGACTGAACTGATTCCTGATAGTTGATTTACAATGTTGTGTTAGTTTCAGGTGTGGAGTCGACCTAATTTTAGTAAATCTCTCTACAATTTGAAAAAAATAGAAGCCTAAGGGTATTTTGATGTTGAAGATACCTTAACATTCTGAGAAGTTGGACTCATTTTCAGTATCATTCATGTCATAGATTGGTAGAACCATAGTGACAAGCATTTATTTACCATTTATTAAAAAGCAAGTTCACTTGTCATTATGGTCATTTGCTGATTTTATTTCACATGTAAGTTTTACAGTTTTATTTTTAACCAGTTTCTATACATGTGGAAATGAGGCGCAAGACACAGAGCAACGTCTTGTGGAGGAATCAACCAGGGGTGGGAGGAACAATGCTGTGGGAGGAAGACACAGTCATGATATCCAGAGGAGATGCAGAAGTTACTAAAAGAAAAAGAGGCTGGCAACTGAGCACAAAGCAAAGACAAGGAAGTCTGCTTCGTTGAAGGACAATCATATCCCTTGGCTACCACCTTATAGAAGTTGAAACACGAACACTTCTTGGCTTTGGAGTCAAATATTTAGGTCAAATATTCAGCAGCCCATAAGGTTACAAGAAGGCCTGAAGTCCACTGACTCCAGAATACTGGGATACAAACCTTTGCAATAATAAAGTTTCTTGTCATGTCAATCTTCCCCACCCCCCAGCTTTTTCTTGGCTGTACGCTGTCTCTCCAGAGCTCTCTAAGGCAAAATCAAATTAAAAAGATAAGCATGACTTTTAAAAACCCAAGGGTAATTAAAAATAGATTCAAGAGTTAGCATGGCCTGCAAAGTCCCTGCTATGGCTAAGTTGCAGAGGACCAGTTTCCCATCTCCTCTCAGATTAATCTACTAGCTGATACCATGGAGCATGGCCAGTGGACCTGAGCACTGGGAGATGGATTCCGATCTCTCCTCTTGCATTATTCAAGTTCTCACTGCCATTAGCACCAAAGTCTCATTTCCAGCATCATGATTCATCTAATACCCTCATGTTTCCACAACTAATCGCATCTTCATGAAGTTTAATTTAATGTAATTTAACGTAACACTGCCCTCTTGTGCCTCACCATGCGAGGGCCCTTTTTGGGCAAAGATTATCTTTAATTAAAAAAAAAAAAACATATATATAATAAAATTTATAATTTCAGTACCTTATTGAACTGTATGCTGGAGAGGGGAAGATGTATTTCTTATCTCCCTTCATCATTTATCCCAGTCTTCTGTTATACTGGTTTCCATCAATGATAACTGCTGGCCAAGGAAATCAATTCTAAAGGCAGACTTTAACATAAATCCACATGTGATTATTTTAAAGTAGCATATGGGCGGAAATAGCAAACAATGAAGCCAGGCTGCCCAGGAATGAGGAGTGCAGGAGAAACTGAGTAAGAAATCAGGAAATGAAAAGAAAGTTATTAAATAGACTCTCCACAGCTGGCTTAGTGATTTCAATAGACTTGGTTAATGGGAAAAACAATCAGAGAGAGTCCTTTAATTGCTTTTCTGCTGAGTTCCTTTCCACATCTCCATGTTGGCAGAGATTAATTAAGAGTTTCAATCACAACCTAAAACTAAACTCAGTAAGACAGATCAGAAAATTTTTTTAAATGGTGGCATGCTCAAAAGACTTCTGAGCAGTGTATATCATAAAATTGACAGTCAGTGGTTCCAGTTTACAAAAGGTTATTTGTAAGGAATATGTAATGTAAGGGCAGAACCTAATATCAAATAACACACAAACTGCCATTTTTGAGTCATATTCCTAGCACAAAAATTGGGTTTTAGTATTTTTCTCTTGATCAGTCAGCACTCTGAGCAAATAATGATGGGTAGGAAAATGATCCAGAAAGCCACAGATACTCTCTCTAAGTCACAGAAACAAAAAGGATGCAACCAAGCTGCCCTCTAAGAAAAGGTGAAACAGAAAGGGGCTGCAGAGACACCTCTGGAGGTGTGCTCTTCACTCTTCCAGGGACAGAGCTCCTAAGAATTGATCTATTTCCATCTGGTTTTCCAACTCCAGCATCCATCTCTGGATGAAGAAGATGAACGCTTTGGCCAGGACAGATGTCTGAGGATTGCATCACAGCAGGGAAGCCTAAAAAATCCAGTTTGTGTTTCTTTTCCACTGCCTTACTTATCCTGTGCTTTCTGATGAACTCTTTATCTAGTCCAGAATTTTCAGTTTTGCCCAAGGGTTGGTACATTCCTGATGTCCTGAATGACCAAGACGCCCCCTTTCCCTTTATCTTGTATTACCACTTTTTTGTTTTTAAGTATTACGCCCCCTGCCGGTCTCCTTCACACAGACCCACCATCAGTGTTGCATGGCAGAGAAGCAAAAGTATTCTGAAAGGTGATGACAGGGTCATGTTACCTAGGTTAGCAGGTGGGAACAATCTTCCCTGAGGACTTTTACTCTCCCTGAGAAAAGATACCCTGACTGGGTAAGGAAAAGGAAGAGAAAAGAAGGATCATTTCCAAAGAGAGGTACAGCACAGGTTAAAATCATAATAAATAATAAATAGGGAAGCTTGATGTGTTGAGAGAATTTTAAAACAGAGTTAACATCATCAAATAAGCAAAAGATGAACAATGTCACAAATTGAGGCATGGGAAGGTTCTTTTTGCTCCATTTTTCAGGAAAGAATAAGAATTCATCATCACTATACTATCACATTCCTCTTTCTTGATCTTAAGTACCTCTGCTTTTCAGAGCACACAGAGCTCTGTACCCAGTAATTCCCTCTACCTATCAAAACTACATCTCAGTCACACAGCTGATAAAACTCGGTCGCATGGAGAAGTGACTAGCAAGTCGAAGTCTCATAGACTACAAAAGCCATGGCATCTGTAGATGGCCCGAGGTGAAATCCAGTATTTCACTCTGGCTTTCAGTTTCCTCATCTGTAAAATGTAAGTATTAATATAGTACCTTTCCGGCAAGGCTTTTGTGAGGATTTACAAGATGTTACACTGCTTAGCAGAGTACCTAACGCATCACAGCAAAATAATCTTAGCCATTATTTGCATTTCAATTATGCACAGAACTTTAGGCAGAAAGAACAGATGTGGTGGCATCTGAGGTACAAGTGGGCTGGAAAGGGGATATGCCTTTTGTTCACCTCAGAGTCGTGTGCAGAGCGCCAACTCAGCACACCGAAAGACCAGACTTACTACCTCATGAAGCAAAGCAAGATACACTTCATAAACCTGTATCAGTCAAGGCTGAGTTTGCAGCCACCTTGCCTGGGGACCAACCCCACCCACCAGTGTCCCCACAGCAATTGTGGCTAAACCACACTGGAGAGGCAAACACAAGGGCCACCCCTGGAGCGCCGGCTCTGGTGACCAAGAGGTATTATGCCAACGGGCCCCACAGGACACACTCTATTTTAGGCCACTCTTTCAAGACTAGGAAATTGTAGGTAATATACCTAATACATAGAAACACAGAGAGTTAGGCAAAGTGAGAAGACAAAGGAAAACCTTGCAAATGAAAGGATAAGACAAAGACCTCAGAAAAAGAACTAAATAAAATGGAGATAACCAATTTATGAAACAAAGAATTCACATAGTCACAAAGATGTTCGCTAAACTCAGTGAGAACATCAACAAAGAGATTAAAAAGTATTTTTTAATCTGATCTAAAGAATGCAATAAGCGAAACGAAAGATACTCTATAAGGAACCAATAGTATATTAGAGGATGCAGAAAAACCAATGAGCAATGTGGAAGATGGGGTAGTTAAAATCACCCAACTGTAGTAGCAGAAAAGAAAAAAATAATGTTAAAAAATGAGGATACTAGAAATCAATTCAGTTCAATTCAGCTCAGTCGTTCAGTCATGTCCAGCTCTTTGTGACCCCATGGACTGCAGCATGCCAGGCCTCCCTGTCCATCACCAACTCCCAAAGTTCAAACTCATGTTTAAAATGTCTATACTACACATAGCAATCTACAGATTCAAGGCAATCCCTATCAAAATACCAATTGTATTTTTTAATACAACTGGAACAAATAATTCTAAAATTTGTATGGAACCATAAAATACCCTTAATAATCATAGAAATCTTTAGAAGAACAAAGCTAGAAGTATGCTGCCTGATTTCAAGCTATATGACAAAGATATAATAATAAAACTGTAGTATTGGCACCAAAACAGACACAGATCATTGGAACAGAATAGAAAGCCCAGAAATAAACCCACATTTACATGGTCAATTAATTTATGAGAAGGTGCTAAAACCATACAGTGAGGGAAGAGTCTCTTTAATATATGGTGTAGAGAAAGTTGGACAGATGCAAAAGACTGAAACTGGACCACTTTCTGGCATTATATATAAAAAATAAAATGGATCAAAAACTTAAATATAAAATGAAACCTTCAAAATCCTAGAAGAAAATACAGGCAACATGTTCTTTGACACAGATCTCAGCAATATTTTTGATATGCCTTCTCAGGCAAGGACAACAAAAACAAAACTTAACAAGTAGGATCAAATTAAACAGAAAAAGTTCTGCACAGGGAAAGAGGCTATCAACAAAACAAAAAGGCAACCTCCTGAATGGAAGATACTTGTAAATGATACATTCAAGAAGCAGTTAATATTGAAAATACACAAATAACTCATATAAATCAATATCAAAAAATCCTATTAAAAAGGAGGCAGAGGATCTGAATAGACATTTTTCAAAGGAAGACACAAAGATGATCAAGAGAGACCTGAAAGGATTATCAGGATCACTAATCATCAGGAAAATCAGAATGGCTATCAGTAAAATGACAACATATTTTTTAAGAAGACAACATATAAGTGTTAGCAAGTATATGTAAAACAGGGCATCTTTGTGCACTTTTGCTAAGAATGTAAATATATGTAGCCACTAGGGAGAACAGTGTGGAGATTTCTTGAAAAACTAAACATCGAACTTTACCGTATTATATAGCAATTTCACTTCTGGGTATCTGTCTGAAGAAAATAGACACACTAACTAGAAGAGAGAGAGGCCCCCCTATGTTCACTGCAGCACTATTTACAACTGCCAAGAAGTGGAAGCACTCTAAATATCCACTGATAAGTGAATGGATAAGAAAGATGCAGTATATATACAATGGAATATTCTTCAGTCATTTAAAAGAATGAAATTTCGCCATTTTTGATAACATGAATGGGCCTAGAATAAAACTTCATATTTAAAGCAAATGGGTCACAACCACGTGATGTGCAGATAGGAAATAAAGTCAATAACACTGTAATAACTTTATGTGGTGACAAACGGCTACTAGACTTATTGCGGTGATCTGTTTGTAATATATCAGTTCAGTTCAGTCTCTCAATCATGTCCGACTCTTGCAACCCCATGGACTGCAGCATGCCTGGGTTCCCTGTCCATCACCAACTCCTGGAGCTTGCTCAAACTCATGTCCATTGAGTCGGTGATGCCATCCAACCATCTCATCCTCTGTCATCCCCTTCTCCTCCCACCTTCAATCTTTCCCAGCATCAGGGTCTTTTCCAATGAATCAGTTCTTCACATCAGGTGGCCAAAGTATTGGAGTTTCAGCCTCAGCATCGGTCCTTCCAATGAATAGTCAGGAATGATTTCCTTTAGGATGGAATGGTTGGATCTCCTTGCTGTCCAAGGGACTCTCAAGAGTCTTTTCCAACATCACAGTTCAAAAGCAACAATTCTTTGGGGCTTAGACCAACTCACATTCATACATGACTACTGGAAAAACCATGGCTTTGACTAGACGGACCTTTGTCAGCAAAGTAATGACCCTGCTTTTTAATATGCTGTCATAACTTTTGTTCCAAGGAGCAAGCATCTTTTAATTTCATGGTTGCAGTCACCATCTGCATTGACTTTGGAGCCCCAAAAATAAAGTCTCTCACTGTTTCCACTGTTTCCCCATCTATTTGCCAAGAAGTGATGGGACAGGATGCCATGATCTTAGTTTTTTGAATGTTGAGTTTTAAGCCACCTTTTTCACTCTCCTCTTTCACTTTCATTAAGAGGCTCTTTAGTTCTTCACTTTCTTCCAGAAGGGTGGTGTCACCTGCATATCTGAGGTTATTGGTATTTCTCCCAGCAATCTTGATTTCAGTTTGTGCTTCATCCAGCCCAGCATTTCACATGATGTACTCTGTATATAAGTTAAATAAGCAGGGTGACAATATATAGCCTTGATGTACTCCTTTCCCGATTTGGAAACACAAGCTGAAATCAAGATTGCTGTCCAGTTGTGACTTTGTTGTACACTTAAGACTAATGTATGTCAACCATACTTCAACTAGAAAAGAAATATATTAAATACTAACATACAAATACTGAAAATAAAACAAAGAACAAATGTGACCACACCACCTCCCTAATGAACATCTTTTCATGGCATGCCATACCCTATTAGATTAAGGATCTGACCATTACTGACAAGACCGCCTACAGGGTTGCCCCTGACCAAGGTACTATAGGGCTCCCCAGGTGGCACTAGTGGTTAAAAAAAATTTTTTTTTACCTGCCAATGCAGGGGATGGAAGAAATGTGATTCAATCTCTGGGTTGGAAAGATCCCCCGGAAGAAGAAAATGGTAACCCACTCCGGTATTCTTGCCTGAAAAATTCCATGGCCAAGAGGAGGCTGGCAGACTATAGTCCATGGGGTCGCAAAAAGGTGGATATGACTGAGCATGCATGCACCCTGATGAATAACTCATAGAAATCTTTTACAAACTTTAATGGGCATCACATTGCTTGAGGGTCTTGTCAAAATGCAGATTCTGATTCAGAAGATCAGGAGTGGGGTCTAAGATGTTGCATTTCTTCCAAGCTCCCAGGTGATGATGAGGTGCTGACTTCAAGGACCACACTCTGAAGAGCAATGAACTGCAGCTTTCTCTGAGGAGCATGCCAAGCCTCTAGGCCCACGGCAAATCTGGAATGAATACCCTCCTATGCTGCTTTCAAGCACTCCATGAATACTTTAACCCTAATGTTCAGTATCCTTGCATTTCTCCCTCATAGTTTGCAAGGAATGTGAGGTCAGGAAATTCTTTCTCATTTATAAACCATGGACATTACTCAGTGCCAGAGATAGATAAAAGGATGGATGAATTTATGGATGGACAGAGATAGACAGGTAGACAGATAGAGAATGAATGAACGAATGAATGAGGGGCAGATCAACCTTTTCATCTAGACACATATAGAAGTTTTACTTGAATAAATTCTTAGGAATTGTTTAAAATACATTTAGCTAAATGCATAGCGACAAAAATCACCATGTGTGCTCATTAAAATCCCACACCAAAAAATGTCAAGTATCTCTAAAAGCAGAGCTCCTCTTCCCAAGAAGGGCACTATGTCCTCTATTTTGGCTTCCAACCACGCTAGACAGCTGACAATGGAGTCTTCTTAGAAAGTTGTCTGAGGGTGTCTTCTTCCACTGTGCTGTGTGTGTGACTTTATTCACCCTTATGTAATCCACAAAGTGCATCTCTGTTTCTACCACTGCAGCTACTGTATTATAAACTAAATTATAGTAACAAGAGCAGCTGGAATTTATTAAGTACTTTTTACCATCCAGGAACGCTGTAGTGCTTTTACTTTAAATACCTCTTAGAAACTGTATAATGACCCTACTAGAGGATACATGATGAGATTAAAGAGGTTGTGTTAGCCACCCAAGGTCAAAGAGCTGGAAGTAGAGTGGAACTTGGAACCCGGGACTCTCTGACCTCAGAAACCATACTTTTAACCTCTACATCACAGAACCTCCCAAGGAACATGCTTTGGTCACTCACAGGCACATCAAAGCCTTTGGGACATTTGTCTGGAGAGAACTCTGGGTTTGTCACCACTTCACTGGATGACCATTGGAAGTGTTCAGCATTGAAATTTCCTCGACAGAAGAACATCACTGCATTAGTTCCTAGGGGGTAAATTACACTCAACTTAGCCACAGCTCCCATCCAGACCTTTGGAAATTCACCCTCCTGGACAACCTTAAATTTCTTCACTTTTGTGTCTTATTTTATTAAAGTAGTGGTGGAGAATCAACATGTATCTTGTAGTTAGTAAATGGCACATTAAAACTACCCAAAGATTTCCACAAATCTTAAGCCTCCTCCTTAAAAACACTAAGGTGTTTTCCTTAGTGTTACTTTCAATTTCTGGAATTTCCCTGGTGATCCAGGGAAGTGGATCAAGTCAAGTGGCTAAGACTCCATGCTCCCAACGCATGTTCAATCCCTGGGCACGGAACTAGATCTTACCTGATGCAATTAAGAGTTTGCATGCCCCAATGAAGACTGAAGATTCCACGTGCCAAAACTAAAGATCTCATATGCCACAACAAAGACTGAAGATCCCATGGGCCACAATTAAGACCAGTCACAGCCAAAAAAAAACCCTAAAGTCCACAGCTGTCCTCTTGTTACCTGCATGGCTGCTGATGAGACTTGTCTTCATCTGAGATTTAGACAACCTCAGCTTTAACTCACAATTACATTGCCCTCCCAATGTCTTCTGCCACGTTCCCATCTCTCCTATAGCCTCAGCTTCCACGTGTGTTCTGTTACCCTTTGTTAATCCAGATGAGAAATTCAGTCCTTTGCCAGTTTCTGCAAAAGCAATGCTGGAAGCAAGGAAGAATTTATTAGAGGGCAGGGGACAAGGAGAACAGTCCTATCAGAACTCCATATCACTAACCTTTCTCCTTACTGCCCTTCTCAGTCATTTCCCAGAGAAACCTATCTAGTCCCTCTCGAATATGCAGAATAAATACACCAGACACTGATGTTCATGTAATCAGCAACATTTCCCTCTTTTGCATTCTAATAGAACCGTGAAATTTTTAGCAATCCAACTGTACAGGCAACTCCATGCTTCAGAGGACACATCCCGTCTCACCAGCTCCAACAACAGACTTGATTTGTCAGAGAGGAATCTCATTCACCTTCCAGCGATATATGCTGCTGCTGCTGCTGCTGTTAAGTAGCTTCAGTTGTGTCTGACTCTGTGCGACCCCAGAGATGGCAGCCCACCAGGCTCCCCCGTCCCTGGGATTCTCCAGGCAAGAACACTGGAGTGGGCTGCCATTTCCTTCTGCAATGCATGAAAGTGAAAAGTGAAAGTGAAGTCGCTCAAGTCATGTCCGACTCCTAGCGACCCCATGGACTGCAGCCTACCAGGCTCCTCCATCCATGGGATTTTCCAGGCAAGAGTACTGGAGTGGGGTGCCATTGCCTTCTCCGAGTGATATATGCAGGTAGGGGCAACTGATGGTCAATGAGAAGTGAGGCAAGGTTTGCTGGGAGGTTTCTGGAAGAGGTGTACTCATTCAAAGGAGACAGCCAAAAACAGAGACAATTTCCTTTCTTTCCTCAGCCATGGCGACAGGATGTGACACCTGGAACTGCTGCAGCCATGTTGCTATCAGAGAAGGTAGCTACCAGAAGACTTTGAGAATGTCAAAGCAGAAAAATGGAAAGAACTCATGAGATCGAGATGGTAAACTCACCAAATTCATTTGATTTTCTTCCTAGGCACCAAGGAAACCATAGTTGATAGCCTCTCCTGAAGTTAGGCAGTGCCACACAATTGAGTCCTGACTAGTGGATTATGGATGGAAACGATGTTTACAGCTTCTGGGACTGGGCTGGAAAATGTCCTGCTTGATCCTTCACAACCTTCTGCTTCTCCACTGTAGAACAGATTGTGCCAGGATGAGTGTGAAGCCATGTTCAAGATGGCAGGACTATAGCATAAAAGGAGGCAAGGTCCATGGATGTAGTAGAAGCCTCCACTTGCATAGAATAGTACTGCTGTATTGTATGATGCCCTTGAGATCTCACAACTAGTTTGTTGTAGCCTATTATAGACTGAATGTTTGTGTCTTTCCCAAATTCATATGCTGAAATCTAACTTCCAGTGTAATGGTACTCAAGGTGAGGTCTTTGCAAGGTAATTAAGTCATGAGGGTGAAGCCCTCATGAACAGGATTAGTGTCCTCATAAGAAGAGGCCAGAGAGCTCATTGTCTTTCAACACTGTGAAAGTATAAGAAGTTGGCAGTCTGCAACCCCAAAAAAGACCCCTCAGCAGAACCTGGCCATGCTGGAAGCCTCATCTTGGACTTGCAATCTCCAGATTTCTGTTGATTTTAAGTCATTCCGCTTATGACATTCTGTTACAGTGGCACAAATAACAAAGACATGGCACACGGCATTTCCTACACTAATTAATATAACCAAATTCCTTAGGTACTGAATCAACCAAGCCTGAAGTCTTTCTAATATTAGACTTTGAACTCTTATGAGCCAAGCTTTCTTTAATTTTTAAACCTATTTGGGGCAAGATCTTGTTTTTCCTTTGATACAAAGCATTTTAACAGCGAAACTCATATCTTTACAGTTCTTACTTTTATACATGCATAAACAAACCCATCTATATGTTCACAGAACCAAGGCCAGGATTCACCCTGTTAAAGAAGATTATCAGTGTATGTAAAAACTCTTTGAACACTCTTCAGGAGTAGTCTACTTTCTAATCCTCACCATGTGATTTTCTGCCCCTCTATTGGCAAGATATATTTCTGTGCTTATTTCTGCTTGACAGTCCAGTAAATTCTAACCAGTATCCTCTTCCAGACAGCCAGGGCACCTATACCAGTGTGGGTTGTAGCAGCAGGCATTCTGGAATCTCTCTCTCAGTAAGTGTATTGATCAGAACTCCTCGAGCAGTTTCCTCAGATCTCACAACAAATTGGATTTTCACCTGAGTACCATCTTCTCAGTTCTTGGTTCAGTGGTCTTCCTTTAGGAGAAGGACCTTGAGGTGATGATACCCTCCTTTTGTGCACACTTTTATCTGCCCCTAATCAAAAGGCGCCAGTGTGACTTTTCTCCCATGCAGGAGTTCCAGTGCATCCATGGGGGCTCCATTGCCCCACCTGGTACTGAAGCATGAATGGATCCACACTCTAGTGGCTACCAGACTAACTCAGTTGGTCTTCCTGCAGCTTCTGTGGGCTATGAAGACATAGGAGACATAGAGAAGAAACAAAATATTCCCAACAAACAGCACTATGGCTATATATGGCAAGTATTTACATATCTTCCCTACTTATGGTATTTTCCCTTATAAAATAAAATAATCTGTCTGACTCCACAGTCTTTCCTGAAGCTCTTCCTCATTCCTCACATCAGAATTCATCATTTCCTCCTTTATGAACCTTACTATGGTACATATGGTCCTTTGGCATATTCTTTGATGTAGCAGAGTATACAGGTTAAGAGCTTGAACTCTGGAGCCAGACAATGTAACCTCTCAGGCCTCAGTCTCCTCGTGGTTAGAAAAGGGTAATAATACTACTGATTTAATCAGGTAGTGAGGAACATTTATTGAGGAAATTTATTTAGTGTGCCTAGAAGAGTATGTGGAACAGAATCAGTTCAGTTCAGTCACTCAGTCATGTCCGACTCTTTGCGACCCCATGAATCGCAGCACACCAGGCCTCCCTGTCCATCACCAACTCCCAGAGTTCACTCAAACTCATATCCATCGAGTCGGTGATGCCATCCAGCCATCTCATCCTCTGTCGTCCCCTTTTCCTCCTGCCCCCAATCCCTCCCAGAACTCTTCGCATGAGGTGGAACAGAATAAGTGCTCAATAAATACACATGCAAGTGTTTGTACATGTCTCAGCTCTTCTGAGATTATAAACTCCTTGAATTGAAAAACAAAATCTTATCCATCTTTATATCTCTAGTAGTATACCCTAAGTAGTGTTCTGTATGTGTTGACTGAAAGAAGGAATGAATGAGAAATAATTGGAAGAATTTCCAGTTATGTCTATGGCTAATAAGCAATTATTTAGAGACAGTTCCACTGAAAATCACAGCTTTATAGCCAGAGAATTCCGGTCTTTGTTTCATTTGTCATAATCCAAACCAAGTGTGGTTCTGTTTTCTCGGCGCCAGTGAGCTTTCTGAAGCATTTTCTGCTTCCTCCCCTATCCTCAATCCCCACTCCCGGTCTGTCCCTTGGCCTGGGTGAAAACATCCTGCTTAGATAACTCATCCTTCTATGGCAAGATGTTGGTAATAAACTGTTGAATGATAAAATCAGGTTATAAAACTGCATTATAGAATGCCCATTTTGGTAAAATATACATTTTATATACATACTAAATGCCCAGATTTATTGTTTTTGCCTGAACATTAGACCCATACAATGACCCCTGCCCAAGTGCACTCTTGACCACTGGAATCAGAATCTCTTGAAGGGAAACATAGCCATTGTTATTCCTTAAAAGCTCCCCAAGTGATTCTAAAGATATACTGATATGTAATCAGTGACTGTCTGCCTGGTAGAATTTCTGGAGCTGTTATTTTCTTTTCTTCGCTTATCTTTTTCTTTCCTTCTATAAACATGTATCGGTTTTATGATAAGAAAAAAAAAAAACCTATATGATCAAAGGGACAGTAGGAGGAGAGTAGAGTGGAGACAGTGCTTTAACATCAGCTAGCTCCTTACTGGAATGGGAAGAGTTTCCATTCTGGAAACACTTACATGTTACACTGTCTAAATTGAGATTCCACAAGAACTCATTAGAAGGGCTGCTGCTGCAGCTGCTGCTGCTGCTAAGTCGCTTCAGTCGTGTCCGACTCTATGAGACCCCATAGACGGCAGCCCACCAGGCTCCCCCGTCCCTGGGATTCTCCAGGCAAGAAGTGGCACAAAACACCATTGTATACTGCAGACCAACACCAACTTGTGAACAGATAATTAAACAATAACCTGGGCAACTCTAAATGATCAGACTCAT
The DNA here is from genome assembly GCF_027580195.1 of Bos mutus. Classification (NCBI taxonomy): domain Eukaryota; kingdom Metazoa; phylum Chordata; class Mammalia; order Artiodactyla; family Bovidae; genus Bos; species Bos mutus. The sequence continues at coordinate 36,388,604 of NC_091638.1, read as the reverse complement.
TTTTTAACCGTATTAACTTTGTTATTTGGGGTTTCCCAGGTGGCTCCAGTAAAAAATCTGCCTGCCAGTACAGTAGATGCAAGAGATATGGGTTCAATCCCTGGGTTGGGAAGATTCCCTGGAGTAGGAAAAGGCAACATGCTTAAAGCCAAGCTTTAACTGTCAACTGCCATCAGACCTGAACCAAAAGAAGACACTGCACACAGGAGTCCCCTGACAATCCACAAGGCTGTGTGATTATGAAGCAAATGGCAATGGTTACTAAATGGACAAACACATCCAATCCTCTCCAATGCATAGAATTTGAAAATTATCTCTGAGCTGTCTCTAGAGTTCAGGATAATGATAAATTTGGGGACTTACATAAGGAGTGGTGTAGATAGGGAAATCTGAGAAAATCCCACCAGTAACATATGCAGAGCCTAGGGCAAGAGTTCAAATGAAGATCTACATACTACAGTAATCTGTTTTATAAGTCAAGCTAACTAAATGTATTTAGATAAATAAAAGGAGATAGGACAATTGAATGCAACGTGTGATCCAAGATTAGATCCATTCACTATAAATGACATTAATGGAACAATGAACAAAACTTGAATGTGATCTATGAATTAAATGATAGTCATTTATAAATGTTAACTTCGTGATGCTGATGGTTATATTCTAGTTATACAGGAGTATGTCCTCATTTAGGTCAAGTATACTCCAAAGTTCTGGGGAATGAACGGCCTCTATGTTTACAACTTACTCTCCAGTGATTCAGGTGGGGAAAAAGTTCTTTGTGTAGTTTCTTCAATTTTTCTGTAGGAAGAAATTCAAACATTCTTTTTAAGTAGCCCTTCATCCTAAAATTCCACTATTATTGACATTACTAGCTGTCTCCACTAGATGAAAGTATTATCTTCTTTTGGTTTATCTTTTTTAACTACTAATATTCCTGAAGGAGAATACATATTCATTCATTCATTTGACAAAATTTTACCCGTCTATTCGATGATTATTTTTTAGCACCCGTCACGTGTCAGGAACTATGTTAGGCCAGAGGGTTACACTGGCAAACAAAATTCATCTTGATCCTGACCCTTTTAGGCTTCTGATGTAGTAAAGAAGAAACAAATTAATCCAAAAGTCACACAAACAACTATAAAACTCCAGTCGTGGCAAATATTGTAGAGAAATAAGTGATGCCACAACAGAATATGCTAGAGGAATGGACCTAGTTAGTTTCTCTGGGGCACTGAAGATAAAAGAGATATACCTCACAGCATAATAAAGGGGAAAATACGAATCAACTTTTTTATGATCTGAGAAGTCTAGTAAGAGGAATGTGAAAAAAAAAATACATTCAGGGTTTAAAGGAGGGTTTGATCTTAATGTGAACAGCAGGTCATGGATTAAGTTTCACTTCATCCATATCTTGAAAAATGAGTACCCAAAGAAGTGCATCCAATCCAAGGAATTCAGGTGAGCGGAGGCAATGGCGGCCACAGGGAGTAGTGGTGCCCGGGCTTGGTAAGAGATCAATAACACAGCATGACTGTCACACAAACTCTCTGAGAAAGTATGGCAGGAACTATGGCTTCAAAGGCAGGTTAAGCTTTGACTGAGAAGGACCAAAATGTGACTTTTCTTTTTCTAGGCAACAGGGAGCCAATACACTTTGTAAACAGTTGAGAGGTATAGCCACTCCTTTGTTTAAAGTTAACTACTCTCATCCATGGAGTTGAGATTTCAAAATGTTGAATGGATAAATGAGTCTTACACCTGAAAATGTAACTATTAAAAAGTACAAAATATTGTATGAACTAGCATTCATTGTTGATATGATCACATCAGTTTTAAATGACACAACCTCATTCATCCAGTGTCCATTCTACTATCGCAAAGGGCTGAACTGCCCACACTCCCACCACAAGGAGCTCCAACGTATGCCCAAAATGAGCCTCTGGGAAGCCCTCCCACCATGAAATGTGTTTTTCTTTTACCAATGAAATGTGGGTTTCTGTGACAAGCACAATGCTACAATCTGCATGCTCAGTTTTACAAAAAGAGATGTTTTCTAACCATAAATTCAGAAGGGGAAACTTAAATCAGGTTAAATTACACAATTATGAGTCAGAACTCTGTATCACAAGCAACAGAAACCCAACTGGTATAAGCAAAAGGGAAGCTATAAGATCATATAATTGAGGAATCAAAAGGATAACAGACTTAGGCATAGTTTGACCCAGAGGTCCAAGTAAAGTCAAAGGAAATCTGTGTCTCCCTTTATTTCTTGTATCTTTCTGAATCCCTTTGGCTTTTTTTTTTTTTTAGATAGGTCCTCTCTTCATGGTTGCAAACCACCACAAGCAGCCCTGTTGTTCAGTTGCCAAGTTCTGTCCAACTCTTTGCAACCCCATGGACTGCAGCATGCCAGGCTTCCCTGTCCCTCACCATCTTCCAGAGCTTGTCCAAATTCATGTCCATTGAGTCAGTGATGCCATCCAACCATCTCATCCTCTGTAGTCCTCTTCTCCTCCTGCCTTTGATCCTCCCCAGCATCAGGGTCTTTTCCAATGAGTCAGCTCTTTGCATCAGGTGGCCAAAGGATTGGAGCTTCAGCTTCAGCATCAGTCCTTCCAATGAGTAATAAGGGTAGATTTCCTTTAGGACTGACTGGTTTGATCTCCTTGCTGTCCAAGAGACTCTCAAGAGTCTTCTCCAGCACCACAGTTTGAAAACATCAGTTCTTTGGCACTCAGCCTTCTTTATGGCCCAACTCTACTCTTGCCTGGAGAATCCCAGGGACAGAGGAGCCTAGTGGGCTGCCGTCTATGGGGTCACACAGAGTCGGACAGGATTGAAGTGACTTAGCAGCAGCAGCAGCAGCTCACATCCATATGAGACTACTGGAAAGACCACAGCCTTGACTCATCAAAGTGATGTCTTCACTTTTTAACACACTGTCTAGGTTTGTAATAGTTTTCCTGCAAAGAAGCAATCATCTAATTTCATGGCTGCAGTTACCATACTCAGTGGTTTTAGAACCCAAGAAGGGAAAGTCTGTCACTGCTTCCACCTTTTCCCCTTTTATTTGCCATGAAGTGATGGGACCAGATGCCATGATATTAGTTTTGTTTTTTTTTTTAATATTGAGTTTTACTTTTTCCCTTTCCTATTTCAGACTCATCAAGAGGCTCTTAAATTCCTTTTCACTTTCTACCTTCAAAATGATATCATCTGCATATCTGAGGTTGTTGATATTTCCCCCGGCAATCTTGAGTCTAGCTTATAACTCAACCAGCCCAGCATTTCACATGATGTGCTCAGTGTATAAGTTAAATAAAAAGGGTGACAATAAACGGCCTCATCATACTCCTTTCTCAATTTTGAACCAGTCCATCGTTCCATATAAGGATCTAACTGTTGCTTCTTGACCTGTATACAGGTTTCTCAGGACAGGTTAGATGGTCTGGTATTCCCATCTCTTTAAGAGTTTTCCACAGTTTATTATGATCCACACAGTCAAAGAATTTAGCAGAGACAATGAAACAGAGGTAGATTTTTTTCTGGAATTCTCTTGCTTTCTCTATGATCTCTGCCTTTTCTAAATCCAGCTTGACCATCTGGGAGTTCTCAGTTCATACACTGCTAAAGTCTAACTTGAACGATTTTGAGCATAACTTTATTAGCATGGAAGATGAGTGCAGTTTTCTGGTAGTTTGAACATTCTTTAATACTGCCCTTCTTGGGAACTGGGATGAAGATTGACCTTTTCCAGTCCTGTGGCCACTGCTGAGTTTTCCAAATTTGCTGACGCACTGAATGCAGCACTTTGAGAGCATCATCTTTAGGAGTTTTAAATAGCTCTGCTGGAATTCCATCACCTCCACTAGCTTTATTGGCAGCAATGCTTCCTAAGGCCCACTTGACTTCACACTCCACCATGTCTGGCTCTGGGTGGGTGACCACACCATCGTGTTTATCCGGGTCATTATGATCTTTTTTGTTCAGTTCTTCTGTGTGTGCTTGCCATCTCTCTTTGATCTCTTCTGCTTCTGTTAGTTCTCTACCATTTTTGTCCTTTATTGTGCCCATCTTTGGATGAAGTGTTCCTTTTATATTTCTAACTTTCTTGAAGAGATCTCTAGTCTTTCCCCTTCAACTGTTTTCCTCTATTTCTCTGCATTGTTCATGGAAGAAGGCCTTTTTGTTTCTCCTTGCTATTCTGTGAAACTGCATTTAGTTGAGTATAACTTTCCTTTTCTCCCTTGCTTTTCACTTCTCTTCTTTCCTCAGTATTATAAAGCCTCCTCAGACAACGACTTTGCCTTCTTGCATTTCTTTTTCTTTGGGATGGTTTTGTTTGCTGCCTCCTATACAATATTATGAACCACAGTTCTTCAGGCACTCTGTTTAGGAGATCTAATCCCTTGAATCTATTCGTCACCTCCACTGTATATTCATAGGGGATTTGATTTAAGTTGTACCTGACTAGCTTAGTGGTTTTCCCCACTTTCATTAGTTTAAGCCCGAATTTTGCTATAAGGAGCTGATGATTCTGAGTCACAGTCAGCTCCTGGTCTTGTCTTTGGTTCCTGTATACAGCTTCTCTTCTCCATCTCCAGCTACAAAGAATGTAATCAATCTGATTTTGGTATTGAACATTTGGTTATGTCTATGTGTTAGGTCATCTCTTATGTTGTTGAACAAAACTGTTTACATTCTCTTGGCAGAATTTTGTTAGCCTTCACCCTGCTTCATTTTGTACCTCAAGGCCAAACTTGCTGGTTACTCCAGGTATCTCTTGACTTCTTACATTTGCACTCCAATCCCCTGTGATGAATAGGACATCTTTTTTGGTGTTAGTTCTAGGAGGTCTTGTAGGTCTTCATGGAAATTAGCAACTTCAGCTTTTTTGGCATTAGTGGCTGGGGCATAGACTTAGATTACTGTGATGTTGAATGGTTTGCCTGGAAAACAAGCTGAGATCATTCTATTGTTTTTGAGGTTGCACCCAAGTACTGCATTTTGGACTCTTTTGTTGACTATGAGGGCTACTCCATTTCTTCTATTAGATTCTTGCCACAGTAGTAGATATAGTGGTCATCTGAATTAAATTTTCCCATTCCCATCTACTTTAGTTCACTGATTTCCCTAAGATGTAGATGTTTATTATTGCCATCTTCTGCCCCCACTCATATCCTACATGTTTAGGAGTCTTGGTAGTAAAACTAAGCCTTTTTTCATAGCTTGGGGAGGGGAAAGAAGAGGAACCTTGGGAGGTGAGAAAGGAAGACTCTTATGGAACAGAACTAAAATGGATCAAGAGCACATCTCTAAACCCATCATGGTGTCTAGGTGAGTGAAGAAGCTCAGTCGTATCCGACTCTTTGTGACCCCAGACTGTAGCCCACCAGGCTCCTCCGTCCATAGGATTCTCCAGGCAAGAATTCTGGAGTGGGTTGCCATTTCCTTCTCCAGGGGATCTTCCCAACCCAGGGATCGAACCCAGGTCTCCCGCATAGCAGGCAGACGCTTTAACCTCTGAGTCAGGTGTCTAGGTAAACAGGTTCATTTAATTGGTCAGTTCAGCTTAGATTATGGAGAGACTCTACCAAAAATTAGGTGGAAAATATTCCAGCTCTTTTATCCTAAGTGGTAGAAAATCAGACTGCCTCCACTTAAAGGGGGCTTCCCCAGTGGCTCAGCAGTAAAGAATCCACCTGCAATGCAGGAGACATGGGTTCAAGCCCTGAGTTGGGAAGATCCCCTGGAGGAGGAAATGGCAACCCACTCCAGGATTTGCCTGGAAAATCCCATTGTCAGAGGAGCCTGGTGGGCTATAGTCCATGGGGTTGCAAAAGAGTCAGACAGGACTGAAGGGTTGAAACAATCATTTTGAGAAAATTAACAGCCAAGAAACTTCTGTCTTCACTCCAAAAAATCAGACAGTGACTGAAAACTCTTCTGTCAAGGAACACTCGTTATATGCTAAGAAAGGCAGGTCTTACACAGGAAGCAACTGCTAGAATGACTTCATTACCAAGAACTGCTCTGCTTTCTCCTCACTACTAATAAGCTAAGAGGTTCTAGGATAGTTTTCCCATGAAGTTTTTTTTGTTTTGTTTTTGTCATATTTCTTTTTCAGTTGGCAGTTCAGAAAAGATGTGTTGTGGGTAAAAACAATTTCCTCTCAGTGAGTAGGAGGGGGCTTGACTTGCACATGTTTTACAAAGAATTTAAATTTGAAAGATATGAGACTTTATCATCTATTGTATGTCTTGCTTTGGCATTTGTAAGAAACACTTCTGTAAAGGAATGTATGCCTACTTTAATGCCTATCAAAAATCCGAACTGGTCTAAGCCTGGATCTCTTAACAGTCACTTGAGAAATTATTTGCATCTGTCATGGTGCAGAGAGATAACCATCATAGAGATTAAAGCCATCGGAGTGGAGAAAAATCAGGTAACAGCACTGAGGGAAACCCCAGATTTTCTGGTTTTGTTTTATGGGCAAAATTTTTCATCCCATTCTACAAAAAATAGCATCCCTCCAGGCTGCTCCTCTGGTCGACAGATTCATTACTGCTGAGAAATCAAGGAGTGGTTCTTACGAAATACTTAGGGCTGCTGTGCTCACTGTATTTATTAAGCAACCGAGGATAAATATTGGCTGTGATGTTTCAGAAATCACACAAAATGATGCATGGAAGGCAATCACTTTTAACAGGGAGGGGAGATGGCTAGAGAGACTGGTCATCAGAGTTGCCCAGAAAAAAAGAGTTATTACCTGTTGCTAATGAGAGGTCTTGTAAATTATTGACTTAGAGGTGATATACAGAGAAGTAAGACATCATTGAAGGACTAAGAAATTAAAAGTCACATAAAATGAATGTCAGAGAGCATAAAACCTAGGCCTTTGAAGGTTAGTTTTTTCCATATGTGTGTACAAAATAGAAAAAAAGAATCCTATAAAAGTGAGCTCAATGACCTGACTTTGTCACTTACTAGCTGTATAAGTTTGGGCACATTTCAGTCTTTCAACACCTTAGCTTACTCATCTCTAAAATGGGGTTAACAATGGTTGCCATCCTCACAGGCTAGCTGCATACAAAGAGCTTAAACGAGTCTTCAGCATGGAGTAAGTGATCAATATTATTATTGATACTACAACATTATTATTAAGCTAGTTTACTATGAAATCAAAAAGTACAAGTGACAAAATGAAGTGGTCTTCAAACAAACTGATATAAGCCCAGGAGGAAAAGAATACAGTGCTTGAGGGCATTATGATAAAACATCTTTAAATTAAAATTCACTTCTTCAGATCCAGTGCTGTTAAGGAAAATGCCTTACTGGCATTTCCCTTTGAACTGCTGATTTTTAAGTAGTGGTTTTAAAACAAATAAAATGATGGAAAGTAGATTATATGGATTGCATATGAGCAAGTTCAACAGAAAAAGGAGGCTGCATGCATGGTCAGTATGCAAAGGTGACTTCTGGTCCCAGACTTACTTAAGAAAATAAAATACATTCACCTTGACCGACAGCTCTTTGTACAAGCAACTGTGTGGGTTCTCCTCCCATTTTCTGACATTTCCATTTTTATATCCTTGGCAAAGTCCTCTAAATCCACTTGCCTCTTAATTGGTGTTGTTCCCAAGAGTCCCAGTGGGTTACTCTACTGGGTAAGAGGTACCAGTCAGGTCTCTTCACTTACACATGGCAGGACCTTACCATGACTGAGTTAAGCTGAAAGGGGTATTACTGCCAACAAAACTAAAAGAGCCAAGGTCTCTCTCTATAGGCATCAGCGTGCCAGAATCCAAATGCCTAGATGGTATCCATTAGGAATCTGGGTTTCTTTTCATAGCTCAACTCTGCTTTCCAAGATGGTCTAGCTCTCCTCACAGTAGCAAGTTGACAACCAGATGCTGATCTGCTTAGCAACACCAGCAGAATGAGAGAAACCTCCTTTTTCTAACATGTCCATCACGTATCTTGGGACTGAAACTTACTGGACTGAACCGAGGTCCTATGTTCATCACTGAACCAATCAAGGGGAAAGGAGACACATTTAGCCAGACCTTGATTACATGCCCATTCCACACAGATAATATACAAAATAGTCAGCAACCTATAAACTCATGGATCATTTAGAACAGATGCTGGCCGTAAGACTGGGACAGGGGCATGGAGGCACCCTCCAAGGGCCAAGTTTTGCCACTTTAGCTGCTCTATCATGGGGAGACCAGCGTTTTCGGGGGTGGCAAGAGAAGCATGTGAAGTCAGCAGCTACTTAGCAAGTGCTGTGGAAGTATTTCAGTACTTCATCAGCTAATACAACTTTGTTGTTGTTTAGTCACTAAGTCAAGTCCAACTCTTCTGTGACCCCATAGATTACAATCCATCAGGCTGCTTCCGCAAGGAGGGCCGTGCGCCAGTGTTTCCTGGCGCTATCAGACTGGGGAGGTGGGTGCCCCGCTCCTTTCCCTCAGGGAATGCTGCAGGCCCCCGGGAGTGTTCCTGATCACTGCTCACAACGAACTTACCGTGTATGGAAGACTTCTTGGGTACCAAGCCTTGTGGAGAGAACTTTAGGAGTCTTTGTCTCTCTTGAGCCCCTTCACGGTCCAGTGAGGTGGATGTCATTAAGCCCCATTTAGTAGAGAAGGAAATGGTAACCCACTGAAGTATTCTTGCCTGGAGAATCCCATGGACAGAGGAGCCTGGCAGGCTATAGTCCATGGGGTCTCAAGAGTTGGACACAACTTAGCGACTATACCACCGCCACCACCAGGCTCCTCTGTCCATGGGATTTCCCAGGCAGGAATATTGAAGTAGGTTGCCATTCATTCTCCAGGGGATCTTCCCAATCTAGGGACTGAATTCATGTCTCCTACATTAACAGGCAGATTCTTTATCGTTGAGCCACCAGGGAAGCCCAATATAAATGTACTGGTGCACTCTTGGTGATTAACCAGCTGTATATGTGTTTGTGTGTATTTATATGTGTAATATAATTTATATACAGGTATACATATGAAAAATAAGATTTCCAACAGTTTGCATTTTACACATTCTCTTTTCTAACTTCCAGTGATATGCACACAAGTATCCAGATATCTGAGAAAGATACTTTTGCCCAGAAAGATACATTAACTCTCTTTCCCATTATTCTTTCCATCAAAGAAGCATCTGCTTTGACTTCAGCTCCCAAAGAAACAGTTCCTGAAAGATCCCTTGGAGATGGCTCCAAAGTGAGACTAGTCTCATTGTCAACTGGTCCTCTCATAAGCAATCTAGCCTTACTCACAGGCTTCCCCTGAACTCACATTCATTTACAAGAGGGTTCAGTACTCTCCTCTTAAAAGATGGAACAAACACCACGAATTTAAGTGATCGAAAGGCAACCAGGGTTGGGAAAACCTTCAGGGAAGCTAATTTTGCATTCACAAAGGAGGCAGCAGTGGTCAGGTCCTGCCAGCGGGTGAATTTATAACATATAATTCTTTCAGAATGAGATATGCAAATTAAATCAATTAAATCCTAGCTATTGCTTGGCCATTCTAATGCGCACACTCATTGCCACATTAATTGAAACAAAGCTGAAGGAGTCTTAAATTCAGGGTAATAAGTTGTGTCTGAAATAATCAACAGGCAATGCATTCATATTAGGGCTGAGCAGGAAGAGCTGATTCTAAATCATTCAGGAATCTAGCACTGCATGCGAACAAGGTGAGTCATGCAGTGCTGATAATCCAAAAGGAGCTCCATTTTTCATTTCTATTGGCAAGAGGCATAGCTTGCATAGGAGAGAAGCTGGGTTTTCTTCTTCTTTTTTTTTTTTTTCAGTCTCTGGACACTGGACAGGCATGATGGGGGAGAAGGAACAACTGAGACCCTGACTTAGCAAAAGCTCAACAGAATAAAATGTAAGAATATAACACTGCCCAACAGACCACATACCATCAATAAACTCAACACAGAAACCTGGGTATTATACTGTCTGCCTCCCATTCTAACGATCCCTCTCCACCAGCCAAACCATCAGTCGACCCTCATTTTTTGCCACATAATTATACCCTTAATTCATCAGTCTCTCTCGACCTCCACTGGCATCACTACCCTAGACCAAGCCATTATCATGTCTCCTGTACTGTAATTGCCTGGTTCCACTCCTTTCCCCCTACTCCATTCTCCTTGTGGAAGTCATAGTGATTTTTATAAATAGAAATCTGATCACATTATACCTTAAAAACCATTAAACTTAGGGTAAAATCCAAACATTTTTATTGAGGTATAGTTGTTGTACAATGTTGAATAGTCTTCAGGTGTACAACAGTGATGCACAATTTTAAAGGTTATATTCCATTTATAATTATTATTAAATATTGTGAAAAAGCAAGAGAGTTCCAGAAAAACATCTATTTCTGCTTTATTGACTATGCCAAAGCCTTTGACTGTGTGGATCACAATAAACTGTGGAAAATTCTGAAAGAGATGGGAATACCAGACCACCTGACCTGCCTCTTGAGAAACCTATATGCAGGTCAGGAAGCAACAGTTAGAACTGGACATGGAACAACAGACTGGTTCCAAATAGGAAAAGGAATACGTCAAGGCTGCATATTGTCACCCTGCTTATTTAACTTATATGCAGCATACATCATGAGAACGCTGGGCTGGAAGAAGCACAAGCTGGAATCAAGATTGCCGGGAGAAATATCAATAACCTCAGATATGCAGATGATACCACCCTTATGGCAGAAAGTGAAGAGGAACTAAAAAGCCTCTTGATGAAAGTGAAAGAGGAGAGTGAAAAAGTTGGTTTAAAGCTCAACATTCAGAAAATGAAGATCATGGCATCTGGTCCCATCACTTCATGGGAAATAGATGGGGAAACAGTGGAAACAGTGTCAGACTTTATTCTTCTGGGCTCCAAAACCACCGCAGATGGTGAATGCAGCCATGAAATTAAAAGATGCTTACTCCTTGGAAGAAAAGTTATGACCAACCTAGATAGTATATTGAAAAGCAGAGACATTACTTTCCAACAAAGGTCCGTCTAGTCAAGGCTATGGTTTTTCCCCAGTAGTCATGTATGGATGTGAGAGTTGGACTGTGAAGAAAGCTGAGTGCCGAAGAATTGATGCTTTTGAACTGTGGTGTTGGAGAAGACTCTTGAGAGTCCCTTGGACTCCAAGGAGATCCAACCAGTCCATTCTAAAGGAGATCAATCCTGGGTGTTCATTGGAAGGACTGATGCTAAAGCTGAAACTCCAAACTTTGGCACCTGATGAGAAGAGTTGACTCATTGGAAAAGACTCTGATGCTAGGAGGGACTGGGGGCAGGAGGAGAAAGGGACGACAGAGGATGAGATGGCTGGATGGCATCACCGACTCGATGGACATGAGTTTAAGTGAACTCCGGGAGTTGGTGATGGACAGGGAGGCCTGATGTGCTGCCATTCATGGGGTCGCAAAGAGTCGGACACGACTGAGCGACTGAACTGAACTGATTGACTATAATCCCTGTGTTGTCAATATATCCTTATAGCTTATTTACTTTATACACAGTAGTTAGTACTTCTTCATCCTCTACCCTTATCTTGCCCCTCCCCCTTCCCTCTCCTCCGCTGGTAACTATTGGTTGTTCTCTGTACCTATAAGTCTGTTTCTTTTTTGTTATAATCAGTAGTTTGTTTTAGTTTCTTAGATGCCACAAAAATCCAAACTATGTATCGTAGTCTACTTGGCCAAGTATACTGTTGCCCTTCCTGCCTCTCTAACAATGACTAGTACCCAATTGCCCCCTCCCCTTCCACTATCCTCCCCTACTTACTAATTTCAGCCACACTGCCCACCAAACCAAATTCTTTCCTCTTGGCGCAATTTCCTCTGCCTAAAACATTCTTCCCTACCACACCCAGCCTCATCCCCAACCTTTTTGCATGGCTGGCTCCTTCTGATCTTACTGGTCTCGCCCGAAATATCACCTCCTCACTGAGGAGGTTTCTGACCAACCTGCCCAAAGAGTATTCTTTATTCTTCCAAGCCCAACACCTTGCAACACAATTTTCCCAGAAAGGAAGTTTGATACCTTCTGCTAGGGTTTTCATATTATCCCCATTCTCAAGAGTCTAAGAAACAGAAATTCCAATTTTTAGCCGGGCTCTTTCAAGCCGGTCAATGCTGCAGCAGCATCAGTAAGAGATTAAACACTTCAAGATCTGTTCCTGCTGGGATCCATTTCCTCTATCAGCAGGCACGCTCCAAAAGGGATAACATGCGGATGGCGGGGGACCAACTTGAGCTGATTTGCTTTCAATCCAGTCAACAAGGAAAGGCAATTTAGTCTCCCATTTAGTACCACTTGCTTTGATAAGTACATTCTAACAGAGTTTTAATAACCTAACCCAGGGAGCATTCTATCTACATATCAGTTGATTGGTTGAGAACTTTGATTTCCCCACCAGAGACCTCTCTATTAATCCATGATTTATTAAGCCATTAGTCAAAGACTTCAACACCCCAAACATGCTGTCATTAATACTTAAGCTACCCTATCCCTCACCTTTCTTTTCCACTTCTTGGAAAGTCTACTAGGGGCTGCTACCTTGAGTATGTGCCCCAAGAGCCAATGGTATCCCCAACTCACCTCATGTTCTATGTACACCCTTCAACCTTTAATTCTGATTTAGCCAGAGAGGCCTTCACAGAACTGCCACCAAAGTCTTAACCAGCTTCTATACTTCTTAATATGACTTTGCCTGTCCTGCCCCTGAAGATGTTAATATGTCAAGTGGCAGTTTCCCATTTTTCTCAACTGATTAGCTTAACCCACTTAATCAGATCCATCTTCTGAAAATCCACTTGTTTTTGCAAATATGCTTGATAATGTGATGCAGAGGAGGTGTATGCCACCTTTGCTGCAGAGTACAGGCTCTAGGGGGCATGGGATTCATTAGTGGCAGCAAGGACTCAGTAGTTACAGTTCACAGGCTTAGTTGCTCTGTGGCATGTGGAATCTTCCCGGATCAAGGATTGAACTTGTGTCACCAAATGTACGCCACCTCTGACACAGCCCATCAAATTGCTCATTTTGTAAAGTTATTTTTAAATGTATTTTTTGAAACAAAATTATATCTCTTTTTTATCCTTCTCTGGGGTTAAAGATGTGAAGTCTGAGGGGATGGGGAAATAATAGTCAACTTATTATTACCATTGTCATATCTTATTAAAAAGATAGTTTCTTCCTTTAATACTAGTATAGATAATCAGCATTATTCTAGAATTTAGTTTTCCTTCTTTCCTCTTTCTCTTTTGGCATTCATTGCTTTTAGTAATCAGAATTCCTAAGTCCAAACTTCCTTAGTAGTACAGTGGATAAGAATCTACCTGCCAATGCAGGGGACACAGGTTCGATCCTTGGTCTGGGAAGATTCCACATGCCACAGAGCCAGCTACGCCCATGAGCTGCAACTACCGAGTCCTTGTGCTGCAACTGCTGAAGCCCGTGCTGCCTAGAGCCTGGACTCCACACAAGAGAAGCCACCGCCACGAGAAGCCCACATGCCGCAACACAGACCCAGTGAAGCCCTAGATAAATAAATAAACTAGTCATGAATTCCTAAGTCCAAGAAACCAAAATGAACTCTCAGTGTTTACTGATAAAAAGAAATTTACTGGAAGGATATTAGAAAGACAGTATCAATCAGAGATTCAAGAGCCAGGACGTGGAAATGCTAAGGAACCATGAGACACTGGAAAGCCGGGTATCAGACATATTTGGGCTAGTTACTGCTTCCACAAACCTCAAAAGACAAGCATGCCTGCAGCTGCTGTCATGGCCCCAAGTGAATACTAATGGGTCCTTCTTCTCTGTTTCCTTTGCTCAAGATTTAAATTCTGTGGTGAGAGACCAGGATGGGCTGCTCTCACACAAGTGCACATGCCAGAGCAGCCAGGCAGCATAGAGACAGGGAAAGTGGCCCAAGGAGGGGATGCTGTCATCCACGGCCAGCTCCTCCCACCCCTTGGGATGTCACCTACTGATGCCCTTCCCAAGGAATCATCCTCCAGTGGGAGGGGTCGCCTCACCCTGGGGTACATTCTCTTTTAGGGGCAGCCCATAATCAATGCCAATGGATACAGGGACACTAAAGTCTGGCCCCCATGCCTCAATTTGGACATCATTAAAGGACCATCCCAGCGGAGAAGGTGATGGCACCCCACTCCAGTACTTTTGCCTGGAAAATCCCACGGACAGAGGAGCCTGGTGGGCTGCAGTCCATGAGGTCGCTAAGAGTCGGACGTGACTGAGCGACTTCACTTTCACTTTTCAGTTACATGCATTGGAGAAGGAAATGGCAACCCACTCCAGTGTTCTTGCCTGGAGAATCCCAGGGATGGGAGCTGGGTGGGCTGCGGTCTTTGGGGTCACACAGAGTCGGACATGACTGAAGCAACTTAGCAGCAGCAGCAGCAAAGGACCATCCCAGACTCAGAGCTCCTGTGGGTTGACAAACTACAACACAGTTCAACATCATCCTGTTTTCCTGTCTCCCTTACAGGCATTTCTCCGAAGAGTGCATCCCAGTGAACCACATACAGACAAACGTCTGTCTCAGGGTCATCTTCAACCTATGTTGGCCCCCTCAGTTTCCCAGAAAGAACTACCCTTGATAGGAGAGTTTTGCTGTAAATATAACAGGGCTTGGATACTGGGTAACCAAAGAAAATGGAATATGTCCCAATATTCACTATGTCCCAATACTTTTCCATGTTAGATTAAATGCTTCCATTAGCAAATAGTTCTCAATGTATAGTTCTATTCTTCAAATCCTAGGAAATTCCTTTGAGGTCAGGTGAGCTTTGTTCCCCCACCCTCCTCCATCAACTCCTTCCTCATTCCTGTCCTTATCTCTGTATATTTCTGTATCTTTCTACACAGCTATCTCTATCTCTGGAGACGACAGGAATGGACATGGAGAGAGAGGGGTAGTAATAGAGAGAGATACAGAGATGAGAGAGAGAGCAAGAGATCACATACAATTTTACTTCTATCTGTCTTCATGATCTTCTCCCTTCCTGGAATTCCTTTTCCTTGTCTTTCTCTGCTAGTATAAATCCTACCTATTCTTATTCATAACACCAATCCCTTAGTCAGGGAGTTTGGGATTAACATGTACGCATTATATTTAAAATAGATAACCAACGAGTACCTACCATACAGCACAGTGAACTCTGTTCAATATTATATAACAAGCTAAATGGGAAAAGAACTTGGAAAAGAATAGATACATGAATATATAATTAAATCACTTCGCTGTACCCCTAAAACTAACACAACATTGTTAATTAACTATATTATCATATAAAACAAAAAAGTTAAAAATAAATCAACTGTATAAGAAAAGAATTTTATTTATGATAGCAAAACTCAAAATAAATTACAAGTGAATAAATTTTATAAATAAGTATAACCAAGTCCTCACATTTGAAAAGCACTCGGAGAATTCACAGCGCTTTAATACACTTTACCTGACTTGATTTCACAAAATCACCATGAATAAAGCAGAGCACTGTTATTTCCATTTTCCCCATGGGGAGGCCTGTCTTGGAAGTATGAGATAACTCATCCAGATCCATTCTCCCATCATGGCCTTTGAGAATCTTCCATCCCACTGTAGCCCTTCAATGAGCTACTGTAGTGATGATAGTTTGTGCACCAAACTTGATTCACAGCATCAGGTGTCATTCTCCTGATAGGTTACTAAACAGTAACAACATATTTAATGTGCACAACATGCAAGTCCAAATATATATTTTAGTCTCATTATCTTTTACAAAACACCAACTAATCCCTCTGCCTTTCCACCAACTGTGCAGCCAAAACACGGCAGCCATTGGTACTTGTCACAGACCATCGCATCACACACACTCCCAAAGCACAGTATTTTATAAGCCAGGAGCAATTCTCATTTTACAAATGCAGTAATTTCAGCCCAAAGAGTAAGCAATTGTCCAAGGTCACACCGTCAAAAAGTAGCAGGATGGGAGCTAAAATTGAGTCCAGGACTAACATCTCTTCTCTAGTTCACAGATTAGCAGGGTTATTTCTTATCAGGTTAGCTTGCTCTCAGCCACAGGGTGAAAACTCTGGCTGGTATATCAGAAGAGATTAAGGTTAGTTTCATTTTAACAAAGGTTCAGAATTATTTGGTTACCAAAAATGAAACCCACCCAGACTGCCTTAAGAGGAGAAATTTTTCTAAGGGTCAGGAATATCTCATGGAATTTTAAGGCTGTTGAGAAACTGAAACTGGAAGAGCTGGGGCAAAGCTATTTTCTGTCTTGCTCTTTTCAGTTATTCACTCCTCATGTGCACATTCTTCTCAAGCCCAGATTTCTCTGCTTCTTCTTAACAGCTAGTGAAACACAGCTACCTCAACGCTTTCTCATACTGCTTCCCAGATCCAGTGCCACCAACCAGCTCCCTCTCATCCCTGTGTCCCAATTCCAAATTCCCAGGTCAGAACATCTCATAGCTGAGCCCAACCAATGAAAAGACTCACTTTACTCAGGAGTCTATTTTCATCCAAACTGCTGAAGTCATTTAGAAGTATAGTTACATAAAATAATCATGATTGCAAGGTGGCATGTCTTTGTGTGCAGAGAGGGACAATTTCTCAGAGAAGGAGTTGCCCAAAAGAAACTATCAGAATAAACGTGGATATTAAAACAGTAGCCTGGTATCAATCATCCGGCTACTCCCAAACATCTGGATGATGGGCATCTCCATTTATGCATTGTGGCAATCCATCCAAAAAGAGATGTGACCTCTAACAGTGCCGAAGTCATGGGGGTATACCACTCACATCTCCTTCAAAAGACAATGGCATCTTGACGAAATATCTTCACAGCTATGTTCATCTTGAGTAGTCACAATACCCAACAGGTAGAATCAACCTAAGTGTCCATCAACAGATGAATGAATAAAAAAGTGTGATCCATACCTACAAGGGAATACTACTCAGCCTGAGAAAAGAATGAAATTCTGACACATGCTACAACAGGGATGAACCTTAAGGACAGTATGCTTAGTGAAATAAGCCAGTCACAGAAAGCAGAATAGAATCAAACTCTTAGCAACAGCAAATAGAATGGTGGTCACTGGAGGACTGTGAGAGGGGAGAAAGGAAAGTTGTTTGGGAGATATCAAATTTCTGTTGTACAAGATGAAACAGTTCCAGAGACTGTTATACAACAATGTGCATATT
Source organism: Bos mutus (assembly GCF_027580195.1). Lineage (NCBI taxonomy): Eukaryota > Metazoa > Chordata > Mammalia > Artiodactyla > Bovidae > Bos > Bos mutus. Next base: position 36,371,334 of record NC_091638.1, on the reverse strand, counting down.
CTTAACATGACTGTACACTTGAAAATGGCTAACATGGTAAATTTTATGTTGTGTGTTTTTTTACCACAATAGTGGGTGGGTGGAGGGAAGGAGAAAGAAAAATGAGAGAGACAGAAACAGAGAGTGCAGTTAGCTCTCAGTCTCCACCATGGTTGTATCAGAATCTGCTTCAATTTTTAGCGGAGGCCCCCCAGTCCCAGGTACACTCCAGCCAAGACTGAAGCACAGCATGGTACAGGCCTGACATGTCCTGAAATGCCTCTGCAGGTAACCTTCACACCAGGGCTCCCTTTGGACGAGCTGAGACTCTCTCAGGTCTATCCTACAATGTGAGGCTCCTAGGCCTTCCTTTCACCTTACCGGTCCTAGGTGCCAGCCCTACTTCATGGTCTGAAGGCTTTCCCTGCCCACTCTTCCTCCCTTCCTCTCATCCTCCACTGGTATTAACCCTCTTCCATGCCTACCTCTAACTTGGTATCTGCTTCCCAAGGAACCTCCCTGGCACAAATCACCAACACCACCCACAAACAAGTTCTCGCACACACCCATGCGAGAGAGGACATGCATGAGCACGCACACCCATGGTTAAGGATGCTGCACGAGGATGCCTCTCTCAGCGCCCACCTGACACCCCCAGACAGTGCTGGCTCTTCTCTATTCCCATTGCATCACTCATACCTCCATGATCACACTTTGCAGCCTGTCACAGTTGTTTACAAGTCCACGATCCTACTGTGAACATGCCTCTTGAAGGCTAAGTGCATACCCTTACTTATCACTGTATCTCCAGCACCTGGCAGATAGGAAATGTTCAGGAAATGTATGCATAAAGAAAGAAAGACGCTCAGGCAGGAGGGAAAGAATGAAAGAAGAAGGGTTAAAGGACAGGAACCATTTTTCATGTATCTCTGCACATGTCCAAAAATGTTCATCCACAGGCTGCATGCATACAGTCGTCTGTCCCTTCTTGTCACCCACACAACTTATCAAATATATATTGAGTGCCTACTGTGTACCAGATGGAGAGAGGACATCTCCACATGACTCATGCATGTGGTCTCCAACCTGAGCATCACAACACAGGGCATTTAATTCCACTGTGGTCACTGTTTCCCAGCATTACTTGGTCAACAAAGTATCCTCCGTACACCGGGAAATTTTTGAGGGAGGGTGAGAGTCATCGCTCAGGAAAATGAACTTTGATGTCACTGACAGTTCCCCCAAGATGGCACAGGGCAACATTCCACTCAATGACTCATTAGTCATTTTCAGGTACAGCCTGAGCTTTCTCTTCACTAATTATATTGACCTTTCTTGAGGCAAAGATTGACACTGTGAATATATTACCTGTTTCAAAACTCATCTGTTTGTAAATGAAACGGTGGCATGGTGCCTGCAAAGGTTTGCAGACGTGGCCACATGAGAATGCCTCCCATTTGGAAGATTTTACCGCATTTAAGTCATCTGAGGCCTTTAAAACAATTGCTCCAACCATGACCAAATCTTGGGACCTTCTTCAAGAACAAAAAGTACTAAATGTAACCCGATTTTAACTCCATCTTTAAAAATTTGTTTTGCTGACTCATTCCAGCTTGGGGTGGATTTCTGAGTTTCAAAGTGGAGTGACCAGTAAGTAATGGAGATTGCTTCAGTTCGGTGTCCCTTAGCAACCATCATTTCACTTTCCTGTTGCCATAACAACTATAGCATGAACATCAAGGTCATCAAGCCCACTGAGCCTCTCTCCGGAAGCTGAATTTCTCACACTCTCTAGTCTTCTCTGTTTGCTCTCACAGAAGATGTTTTCTGGAAATTGACATCTGCCTCTCCCTTCCTCCACTCCACAAGAGTTTAGAAAACAATCTATTTAAAATGAACAAAATAACCCCTAAGAAAGGGGATGCAAAGACCCTATCTCATAGATTGATAGAGCCATTTATAACCTGGTATATAAACTGTGCTATATCTTCAAATTGGTTCTGTTTTTCAAAAATGGAGAGACAATATAGCTGGTGGAAGGATTTCAAAATTCTTAGTTTTCTATTCCAGTATGACATGTGTCACCATCTTACAACTCCCTTAGGTCCTACAGCTTGAGTTTCTGGGGGGGAAATGTGGCAGGGGCAGGGAGGGGAGGTTGAATGTATGATTTCCAAGGTCCCTTTAAGGTCCCACATTTTGAGAATCCACATTCCTATGGGTCACCTCTTGCAAAGGCTTGCTTTTAAGTGGTAAACAGAAGCCAGTCCCAGCAGAGGGAGGCTCGTCCGCCTCAGTAAAACAAGCAGCTTTGAGGAACAAAAGCAAAGGGCCCCTCTCGAAATGTGCTCTTGTGCTCACTCTCATGTGCCCTTGGTAGAGCTGGCACTCCAGAAATATTGAATCACCATGAATAATTAGGTGGCAGCCAAATTTTCTCTTCTTTGTGTTCCTTTAAGAATTATGAATAGTTGACATTAAAAATGTCAACTTCACCTCAGGTCTCACCCCCTACATCATTGGAATTAGCTAGATAGTAATTGCAGCTAGGATCATTTCGTAGCTCTATTACAGTAGACAAATAAATCTCCAAGAAAAACTGATTCTATAATACTTTGCAAGAAAGAAGGGTCTACTTAGGTTCCTACAAGAATAAGCAAATCCTTAGCTCATTTCAGGTAAACTCCATTTGTCAAGGTTTCCAAGTCATCACTATTACCTGCGACCATTTTCTGAAATTTTGCCCTGCTGATCACACAATGTAGCTTTCAGTGCATATCACATACATTTCATTTCAAGACTTGTGCACTGCACTCAGTTATTGAACTGAAGATCTCACCTTTTTTCTTTACTTTTTGATTCTTATCAGAAAATAAATTTCTTTAGTTGGGAACATTATCACCTGCCTCCTTGCTTGTTCTGCCAGAACTTACTGATATCAAAGTCTTAATGCTTGCTAATCAGGGTCTTCTCCCCTTGCCAGCAGGGACAACTTGAGAAATGCTGGGGCAGGTGTATGTAGAGGTGGGGGATATAGCACCAAGACTTACACAGTTGAAAAAAAAATTTTTTTTGGTTGGGGAAAGTAAAAGCATTGCAGGAAAGAAAGGCTGCTTCCTGGCTGCCCTTGTTTCATCAAGGCTTTCTTAGGAGGAAAAAGATACTCAGCAATGGAGGCAGGACATCTGGAAACTAGTCAGTGATTTCCTCCTGCAGGCATGGAGATCTGACTCATGTATTCTGTAGAAGTGGAAGAAGATGACAGACACGTAGCAAATGATAAATTCCTTATAAAAATGCTAATTAGAAACTGGTGACTGGCACATAGTGGGCACTTAATAAAAGTCTCTGGAATGAATACATGAATCCCAATGTCAGTAATTAGCATGTGCTGAGTGGAGGTAGAATAAAGTTGCAACCCTGAAGAATTCGATTAAATTCATCCACTCATGGATGATCCACATAATTCTATCTCACATTGATAGTTTACATGGCCTTTTATCTTTTCAGGACTCTGCTACACATTCTTTCTGGCACTCACAATATCCTTATGCTCAGAAAGTCTTTCTATTCCCATTTCATGAAGAAACTGAGATGGACATTAAATAACTTACTGAAATCCTACACCTAAATGGCTACAGCACTGAGGGTTAAATTTAGTGCTTCTGAGTCCCAGCCCAGTGGCTTCACCCTAAGGTGCAAGCTTTTCCAGAAGGTGGATGAATTTGGAATTAGAATTACTTACCTATAAAATACAGTTTAAGCAATTAAAAAAAAAAAAAGGCATCAGTTGGGATTCCTGGCTTCAAGGAAGATAAACAAACTGGGATGACCTTTAGCAAGAAGGATTCATTGGAACGATTTAAATGGCTCAGTTCCAATAAGCAGCTGGGAAGTAGGGTGTGGGGACAGCCAGGGCTCTGCAGGGGTGATTTTGATAGAAACAGGACGCATAGTAACTCTCTTCAGAAATAGTCTAGTCAAGTATATTACAGGTGATACCACTCTTGTTACTACCATTGCCACCAACAGCCATGAAAATTCCTCCAAATTTTTAGGCTTGTATCACTATTTCAAGAATTAAGTCACAAGAGAGAGCATCTGACTGGCTGAACTCAAGCCACACATCCAGCCCCTGGCTCTTTCAAAGAACTGGCAGAGGAGGAGTCTGCTCTCCTCTCCTCACCTTTCAGTTTCTGTAGCAGGAGAGTGGTACATGCAAGCCCACATTCACTGCAGGAGGGCTAGTTCTCCAGGGGGGAAAAAAAAAACTGATGGCATTAAGAAGATGAATGATTGCTGAGCCCAAAATGAAAGTCAAGCACTTGCTACCTCAGGTTAGAGATAAATATATTATCCAAGAGAATTTCACTAGGAAGTTAAAGCCTTACTATAGACAGCTAGACCATTTCCCATCATTTGGACCATTCTTGGGGTCCCTGGAATAACGTAGTGAAAACAGAAGCTAGTAGGACATACAGAAGCCTAGAAAGCCTGGCTGACTTGGTGAGATATGGGTGGAAGGAGGCTCTGTAATTTCCACTCAAGGAAGCACACGTGTACAGATCATTGCGTTGGTTAAGCCCTGCTCCATCCTGCGCTGTCTTTCATCCACAGTGTGCTCCGCCCGGCTCAGGGTTCACCTCTTCACCATAATAAATCACAGTGAAGGTTCTTACTAGCAAAGAAGTGAAGAGTACGCTGGTACAGATAATTTTTGCCTTTACTTTGAAATTTGCCGTTGAGGGCCTCATTTAGTAATCTAGAGAGTTCTTTTAGTTAATGAGCTTTTTCTTTCTAAGAGCTTTTCTACTTCTTAACTTCAGGGACACTCATCAGACTTAGAAGTAGTTTGAACCACAGTGAATAATTGTGAGTTTTGTCTCTCCAGGACCCCATCTTCTTCCTTCCGGGGATAACATCTAGGACCTAGCAAGGGGAAAATACCTCCCCAACTCTCAGAATACACTTTGCTAGTGGGGCTGAGCGCACCCTCCCCAGATCCTGGCATGGGCATGATCAAAGCCTGGACCATTCACATGATCCTCCCTCCAGGCAACAGTGATTGGTTCAGGACATGAGTATGTTATTCAAGTTGGGCCAGTGACATTCAAGTCCAGGACTTCTGATGGAAGAATGGAGAAGAAAACAGCTTTTTTTTCAGTGAGATGATGAAATTGTGAGTATACTTGCCTGTAGCTGGTGGCAGCCTATTCACCATGAGATAATAGACTTCCTAATCATGAAGGTAATATAAGTGAAGCTGAGACATGTAGAAAAGCAGATTTTGATGCTCACTGTTTAAGCATCTGCCTCCTTTTGCCTCCATTCCTGAATTGAAACCTGACGTGTTCAATTATGTGAGTCAATTATTCCCTTTTTGTGACTGAGACCATTTGACTTGTATTACTCTCCATGCTTATTTTTCACAAATATAACAATAATAAATCCATCCACTCATTCATAAAATATTCTGTGAGGACCAGGTACTCTGATAAGAGAAAATATTGTGTGCAAAATAGGCACTTCATTCTGAGAGTGGAGACATAAGTCAAGTAAAGGCACAGATAAACAGGCTTTGAGGGACTTCCCTGGTTTTCCAGTGGTTAAGACTGCATACTTCCATTGCAGGGGACACAGGTTCGATCCCTGGTCAGAGAACTAAGATCCCATGCAATGCGGCCAAAAAATGAAAACATAAATTTAAGTAAGCATCTTTTTAAAAAGAAAAAAAAAGGCTTTGAAAGGACAATATGCTAGGAAAACATGCTAAGAAGGAAAATATAGAGCCCTTCAAGGCTATAATGAAGGTCTATCTGACTACTCCCTGAACACAAAAGAGACCATGAAATGTCCACAGGTAGAGAGGATGCTGGTGTCAGGGAGCAGTAAAGAGGCAGGAGAGACAAAGGCAAATGAGAGACAGATCTAACCTGACAGGAAAGGCAGTTTCACTCCCACTTCATGTGAGTAACCCTGTGTTTTTTTTTTAATTATGGAAATAATACTTAAGATGAGATCTACTCAACTGTTTAAGTACACAGTACAGTGTTGGTAACTATAGGTGCAATATTATACAGCAGATCTCAAGAACTTAGTCATCTAGAAAAGCTGTAATTTTATACCTGGTGAACAGTAACTCCTCAGTTCACCTTCCCCAACCCCTGGCAACCACCATTCTACTCTCTGCTTCTGTGCATTTCACGGGCTCATACCCCTCATGAAAGTGGAATCATGCAGTATTTGCCCTCCTGTGACTGACTTATTTCACTTGACACAATGTCCACAATGTCCTGAAGGACCTGGAAATAGCAGGACTGCCTTCTTTCTGAAGGCTGAGTCATAATCCCTTGTATGTATACACCACATTTTCATCACCTGTTCATCTGTGACAGGCATTTACACTATGTCTACTTTTGGCCTTTATGCATAAAGCTCCAATGAATATGGGAGTACAGATATCTCTCCAAAAGCTTAATTTCGATTCTTTTGGATCTTTTTAAGGCTCCCCAAGATAGACTGTGGATATGGAATTGAGAATAAGAAATTTTAAGTGTTCCAGAGCAGGGAATATAGTCTCAACTTCCAATGGAGAGATTTCAGAAAGAAAAATCGTATATGAACCCAAACTTGGTCAGTCTGCTTTCAGCAAAGGTTCTTTGAGCATCTGCCCATGATATCTTATTTCATCTGCACTGGGCTGGGCCCTGAGGATGGTAAAAGAAGGACAATAAATACTCTCGTTGTCCTTAAAATGCTCACAGTGTTCATACAGGAAACAATAAGCTGGCTTATCCAAGATCATAGTTGTGTGAAGCAGATTAAACCATGTTCAAGGACAGTCATTCTCAGCAGAGAGGAAGAAGGTGTTAGATATTTGAGAAAACATTCAACACTGTAAAAACATAAGGCTTTATTAAATAAGTTTGTGGCTGGTACAGACACACAGAAGACAGGGAGGAGTACTGAGTGAACATGGGTTTTTTTTTTCAGTTCTATAATTTTTTCAGATAAAGGAGAGATTTATGGTAGGTACAACAGCAGAAGAAGATAGCCCTTATTAGGTACGAGGGCTTTGGGGTCAGTTAGACCCGAGTTCAAACCCCAGCACTGCCACTCACTAGCTGTAAGGAATGAGACTCTGGTTATAGGACCTCACTTTTCTGAATATCAGATACCTCCTTTAAATAACAGAGATACTAACACAGCCTACTTTATGGAGAACTTGTGATGACGAGATGGTATAATTGTTGGGAAAAACCTTGTGCTTTCTGACACAAAACAAATATTGCATGCTGCTGCTGCTGCTGCTGCTAAGGCACTTCGGTTGTGTCCAACTCTGTGCTACCCCATAGACGGCAGCCCACCAGACTCCCCTGTCCCTGGGATTCTCCAGGCAAGAACACTGGAGTGGGCTGCCATTTCCTTCTCCAATGCATGAAAGTGAAAAGTGAAAGTGAAGTCACTCAGTCATGTCCGACTCTTAACGACCCCATGAACTGCAGCCCACCAAGCTCCTCCATCCATGGGATTTTCCAGGCAAGAATACTGGAGTGGGTCACCATTGCCTCCTCTGCATAACGCTTTGCTATTATCATTGTTCTGGTCTTTGATGCATGGAGAAGCTATGACTAGATCTGGCTCTTAAAGACTAACATGTCCTAATAGCTAATAGCAGCAGTTAATTTATAGAGAGTATTGACTGCATGCCAGACATTATGCTAAGTTCTTCACACATTATTCCTCACTCATGCATAGTGGGGAAGTACTATCATTCCCCTTGTCTACAGGTGACAGCACTGAAATACAGAGAAGTTGCTAGTCTAGGCTCAGAGCTCAGAAGTAGCAACACAGGGGTTAACCCTGTACAGTCTGATTCTAAGTATCCACACTTCACCATGATGCAGTGCTGCTCAAGGCAATTCTTAATTCTAGGCAATCCTCAAAACCTCCTGCAGAGACTTTTTTTTTCAAAGACTTCATCTCAGGACTCATACCAAAGGGTCCCAATCAGTAAGTCAAGGTAGACCTAAAATCAGAATGCTTAAAGCTCTCCGGGGGATTCTGAAGATCAAAGGACTTTAGAAACTCTGGCTTTAGAGGACCAGGACACTGATGACCCTGGCAGGGAGTTAACTTTAGCGGTCCCCTGCCTCCAGCACCATGGTCTCTACAATAGACAATGTAGCATCATGCGCCAACATGACAGAAGTGTTTTCGTGCAGAGCTTAACTCAGTTGGGACCAGTATAGCTCAGCAGGCAGGGACTCATTCCAGGTGTCAACTCCCTACATCAAAATCAAGAGCTTTCTTTGCTCAGACTTAAGAGTCACTCAAATATCAATTTCAGTTCCATTATAAATCACAAGTTGTGGCCCGTGCCCACTGTTCTTGAAAACATTTTGAGCTCCCTAGACTGACGAATTCTGTGTTCCACTCTCCCTCTATTTATCCCACTCTCTCCCAGAATGTTATGCTGTCCATTAATGGCCATTCTGGTCCCCCAGATCACGGACAGGAACCATCCCCTCAGTCATTGCCAAGAGATATCGAACATTCTCCATCTAATTCTGAGCCACAAGGTCCCACCATGAGCTTGTGTGCAAGCCTGGAGCAGAGGAGTCAGATGCTTAAGTGGTCTTGGTACATTCTTGGCACAGACTCAGCAAACAAGGAAAAGCTCTATCTGATTTTCCGGAAACATTGAGAATGAATGATACTCTCCACAGGCCACTTAACTAGGATGGGAAGTTGTTCCTTTAAGTCTATAAAAAACACCAGAACTGAGGGCTGTATACATGTGACTGTCCATTCGGCCCAAACAAAGCAATCACTTTCACCATACTATCCTGGAAAGTCTTTAAAGACATGTGGTGCCCATACCCATGAGCTTCCCTCATAGCTCAGTCGGTAAAGAATCTGACTGCAATGCTAGAGACCTGGGTGAGATTCCTGGGTTCAGAAGATCTCCTGGAGAAGAAAATGGCAACCCACTCCAGTGTTCTTGCCCGGAGAATCCCATGGATAGAGGAACCTGGCAGGCTACAGTACAATAACCCAGGCAGATATATCCAATAACAGCCAGAATCAATGGGCACCAAGTCTGGGTTTAATCCAGGCCAGGCATTTGCATGCGGTGGAACCAACCAACAGCTCAACTCCTCTCCCACTCTTCTCGTTTGATATCCCAGCAGTCACTGCTGCCGCCTGCAGCAGCAATAGACCTTGTTTAGACAAGTGTTTGAAGCACATTGTTCACACAACAATGGAAAGAGAGAGACTGAGCAAAAGCTCCGAGCTTTGACTGATGTGTGATACAGCCTAAGGTGACATAGTATAAAATATTTAGGTGAAACAATGCACATAGCTGGAGCTCTTATGCAAATGCAAGCACAAGAACCTTCACAGCAATTTCCTCATTATCTGCTGGTGGTTTTTCTGCACTCTTGTGTTTGCTCTATCCTCCTTGCCAGAGTACTGTGGGGACTTCTTCCACTGACTTTCATGCATTTTTAATACAGATTTTTAACTCTATTAAAGATAAATTGATTTCTACTTTATTAAAGATAAATTGATTAACTCTGTTCAAAAAGTCTGGGGCAATGTCTTTTGAAATCCAAAAAGACTTTATTTTTTACACAAGAGAAATTATAAGGGTAAACAATACTACTTGCTGGCAGTTGACTTCAATCTGTGAAATGGGTCTTCCAGGTAAATCTGGACAAGCAGAACAGTGAATTGCCTTCCAGCTCACCCCACCCTTAACTGCCTCCCACGTATACACAGTGAAAACAAATTCTCAGCATGCTAAGTTCTGAATCCCCATCCATGAATTACCAGATGAACAAGCAAACCATGAAATGAAATGAAAGCAGGTGAACTTGGCAAATGTCTACTCTAAGATTTTTCTCTCCCTATTTCTGATTCCTCTCCATAATTGTGGTACATATCACTGTGCCGTTATTCATATATCCTAAAACTTATTCTTTTGTGCCACTGGGGAAATGTATTTTCCTTTAGAGCTATTTCCGTATTTTTACAATCTATTTCTTACCCCCATTTTTCTTGGTTAATGGCACATTCAGGATTCTCTTTGGAGAGCCTGTTTAATTCTCTGTGCTGTGGTGATTAAACACATTCAAGTGACAAACAAGTACTGAGCATATTCTTCATGATAAAGACACAGCCTTTCCTGACAAAAAATGAAAATCAAAGGAAGACGTGCATCTCAATCTTCTGTCATCTTTGCAAAGGGGCAACATGCCCTTCACGGCGGTCACCAGACCCTGGTTTGAGTACCACCATTTTCTAAGATGTCGTGACAACCTCCTGGTTTTGTTGTTTATTTATCTGTTTGGGCTGCTTAAAGCCAACAGCAATCTCTGAGTTGTAAGCAAACTAGTTATGAAAGCTAAAACCAGAAATAAATAGAGGTAGAGAAAGGAAATCAAGGCTTACTGAATAATTGGTGGTAGTTTCCCTCTTTGTTCTAAACAGTCTTCAATTTGTATTTGGAGATCAGCCGACTCCACCCCAAACTCAGCAGGGGAATGTGTGACCTCAGCTGAACCCATCCTTGCATTTCACCCCTTAGGTCAGTGATTGTGTCAGTATTAGGCAGGTGTTTTTAAAAGGATGCAGCTGTGAATGGGACAGAGACTCCAAATGAGCAGTGACTTGGGGGAGTGGTGGTGGTGGTGTAGTTGCTAAATTGTGTCTGACTCTTGCAACCCCATGGACTGTAGTCTACCAGGCTCCTCTGCCCAGGGGAGTCTCCAGGCAAGAATAGTGGAGTGGGTTGCCATTTCCTTCTCCGGGGGATCTTCCCAACCCAGGGATCGAACCTGTGTCACCTGCATTGCAGGCAGATTCTTTACCGACTGAGCTATGGGGGAAGCCCCAGCAGTGACTTAAACAAGATCAAAGTGTATTTCTCTATCAGATACAACTCAAGCTGGTATAACAATTCTGCTCTGTGCCGGCAGAGAGGCCCAAGCTCTTTCTATCTTGTTACTCTTCTCTTCCTCAAGTTCTGCTCTTATCTGCATATTTCCAAGAGTGCTTGCAACGAAAAAGCACTCATTTCCTCTTTTTACTCCAGGGGAAAAAACAGCAAAACTGTACACAACAGTTTCACTTACTTCTCATTGGCTAGAACTCAGTCACACAGTCACACTAACAGCAAAGGAAGATGGAAAACAGTTTTGTGTGTTTTTTTTTTTCTAGGCATATATGTGCCTGGCTACAATTATGTTACTAGGAAAGAAGAATAGATATTAGGGGTCAACCAGTAGCCTCTTCCTGGCCTGTGAATTGAACTCTTGCAGATCCTCATGTTGTAGCCTGGAACCCAAGAAAACAGGTGCATATTCTTTTTCTGGATGTATGGTTTGCTGAAGTGGGAGCTCCCTGACAATACCAATTTTTGAAACCATAAGGAAACCAGTAATAGGATGAAGCTGCCAAGTGGAATCAAGCAAATCCCAGAAAAAAGTATCTAGATATCTAGTAACATCATAAAATTCTGGATCAAACCACATCTGAAGCTCTATCTTCACAGTTTTCATTTATGTCACCTCTGTAGATTGTCCATATTTTGCAAAAGAGCTTGAACTGAAATGTTCTTATTTTCAATCAAAACATCCTAAGATACAGAATGAGATAGGGACAGAGAAAGAGATGGGAAGAAAGGACAAGGTAAATACTGAAAGATGAGAAATTATCATTAACACAAAACCTTGACCAAAGTTACCTTCAGAAACAGGGAGGATATAAATGAAAATGGAAGTGTTGAATATCAACAAGAGCAGATGACCCAAATACTACCAAAACTCAGAACAAAGGATACATGACAAAGAAGAGCTGGTACTGAGCAGTCAAGAAGTATGTTCTAAATAATTCTTTCCCAAACTAGGTAGTGGGTATTAAACTCTACTGTGAAATCACTCTTTACTCCACCCTCTTCCATAGAAAAGACTTTGGTAGGTGAGATGATGCCTTAAACCTAAAAGCCTCATTAAGTTAGCAACTATTGTAGATCAAAGACTTGGGTAGATGCCCCTGGCCTTAACTCTTCAAATATTCCACTGTGGTGGTCAGTGCAAGTCCTTGAACACAGCTTTGTAAATTTCCAAGTATGTTATCTAAGCTTCTTTAACTCTGGGCTCTGATGACAAGACCAAGCAAGTACAAGCCTTCTGGCCTTTATTTTCCCTAAGATCATCATCAAAAAGTTGCTAGGCAAAACTTTTAATATAAATGAAGATGAAATAGGCACAATTATTAGCAAATTATTAAAAATAGTTTGCTTTTTCCTAAGATAACGAAGATGAATAAGACAACGTGTTTGAATAAAAAGGAAACTGCAAAGACGAGAAAAAAGAAGTTGGAAGAAAGTTCATTCTTCATGGTTACAAACAAATGAGAGGTAGAGATGGAATTAGAATTGGGGTCTACTTGTTCTAATAGACATCTTACTTAAAATTCCTTCTATGTATTGATTCACAGACTGAGAAGACTTATAGTAGGGATAAGTCCTAACAGAAATATGGCTTAAGATTGATAGCCTCCTACTGCAAAAGGTCATTCAAATTTGAAAACAAACACCAGACATTCCAGGAGGCATTTTCATGCATTATTTTGCAAATGAGACAGGAAACATATTTAAGAGTGGAGACTGTGGAGCTGAGCATTTGTTCATTTCCTAGTGATTGCCCTTACTATGCGCCGTGAGCCACTCTACGTGCTAAGGATATAGTGTTAAATGAAATGGACAAGAAACCCCTGTCTTTAGAGGCTTCAGGTGGTAATAAGGGCTAAGAAGAAAAAGTGTAAGGAGGTTGGGGAGTTCTGGGATAGCAAGGGAGGGAGTCAGTTTTAAATAGGAGAATCAGGGAAAGACGCCCTGAGAAGGTGACTGTATTCATTATCTGTTGCTCCAGTAGAAAAATACTCCTTAACTTTGCATCTTAAAACAATAAACATTTATTATCCCATAATTTCTATGGGTCAGGAATTCAAGAGCAGCTAAGTTGGGTGGTTCTGACTCAAGGTCTCTCATAAAGATGATGTCAGCTGGGGCTGCAGGCATCTGAGAGTGGCCTGGGGCTGAGGAATCCACAGTTTGGCAAACCTCAGTTCATTTCTGTGTGAATGTCTCTGTGTGCTTCTGAAAGTATTTGCAACCTGGCAGTTAGCTACTCCATCCCCCAGAGCAAGTGATGAGAGAGAGAACTCATGCAAGCCACAGGCTTTTATAATCTCATTCCAGAAGTGACAGACCAATCCTTCTGCTGTATTCCCATGTTCACACATATGAAACCTGGGCCACTGTGGGAGACTACCAGCGTGTGGCTATTAGGATGCCAGGACCCCTGGGGGCTTCCTTGGAGGCTGGCTAACACTGGGATTGAATAAATACCTGAAAGAGATGAGTTCAAAGACATAAACCTTCAGATGAATAACTTAATTTTTATAAATTTCGTTTTCTCAATACACTAGAAATGTTTAAAATATCTACATTGTCACCATGTTGAGAAGTCTTTGATAATATCAACAAATTTCTTTGGCTCAGAGCCTGGCATTTCATAAACGAGCATCACATGTCAGTCAGCTATTATCATTACTGTTGAAGTGGTTATCATCATCCTCATTTTACAGATGAGAAAACTGAGCCTTCAAGATTTAAATCCTCTAAAGCAACTATACTCTGATAAAAATCAATGAAATAGTTGTCCTGTGGCAGATTCATGTTGATATATGGCAAAACCAATACAATATTATAAAATTAAAAAATAAAATAAAATTTAAAAAAAATAAGAAAAAATAAATAATAAAATAAAATAAAATCTTTGTCCAAGAAAAATATTTAAATTCTCCTTGATGGTCATGTCCCTGAAACAAATGATAATCATATTCAAACTTTCTGAATTCAATAGCTTCTTTCTTTACTTTACTACCTCATAGGTTTGGAGATGGAAATGGCAACCCACTCCAGTATTCTTGCCTGGAGAATCCCATGGACAAAGGAGCCTGGTGGGCTACAGTCCATGGGGTTGCAAAGAGACTAACGACTAACGGACATGACTGAGAGACTAACACACACCTCATAGATACCTTGGAAAGGATAGATAAAAGATCTGACGATTATTCCAAAGCAAGAATAAGAAAATTAAAGTTATATGAGGAAAGAAAGGCAAAAAGACTCAAAACCTACTCCACCAGCAATAACCAGCAATAAGCTATTAGGAGTGCTTTTTGGCTTAAAGCAATAGAAAACCCAACTCTCTGTGGCTTCCACAAGGAGTATGAAGGTCAGTAATCACTAGCTTTCATTCTGATGGTTACCTTTTGGCCTTTTGTCTTCATGTTTCTTGTTTCATAGTTACAAGATGACTCTTGTAGCTTCTGGCATCACATTGACAATTCAGGAAGAGAGAGGGGTGGTACGCACAACCTCTGCTTTCCAAGATGCCTCAGCTGACTTTTATTTACACCTAATCAGCAAGAGCTATATCAGCAGCTCCCTAGTACAGGGGTAGGTGGCAAAGGCTAGACTTCGACCAATCATGACTCACCGGCAGACCTAGACACATTACTGTCCAAGAAAAATCTGTGTTCTGTTCTTGGAAAAAAAGAAATGGCTGTGTCTCCTGCAGACAACTGACAGGTTCCTCCATACTCAAGTGGATTCCCCAAGAGAAAAGCACCCACCAAGCACGGTCGTGTGTTCCACACTTTTCAGGTGAAATCCACGCAAATACTTTCATAATAACTGAGAAGAGTTACCATAACTTTGTAGCTTCTGTGTCAGAGATAAAAAAACTGCAGAAGAGGACTTCCCTGGTGGTCCACTGGTTAAGAATCCACCTGCCAATCCAGGGGACATGGGTTCGATCCCTGGTCTGGGAAGATACCACACGCCATGGAGCAACTAAGCCCATGTACCACAACCACTGAAGCCTTCACGCCTAGAGTCCATGCTCTGCGACATGAGAAGGCACTGTAATGAGAAGCCCTCACACCACAGTGAAGACCAGCTCCCTACTCACCTCAACTAGAGGAAGCCCGTGTGCAGCAATGAAGACCCAGCACAGCCAAAAGCAAAGAAATAATAAATTAAAAAAAAAAAAAAAACTGAAGAAAAGCCACTGGGCAAATGGCTCCTTGGAAACATCTAGTTCTGTTTACAGCATCTCTCAGTGGCAGGTGAGACAAAGCTGACTTCAACTTAGCAAAGGCTCTTAAAGGACAGCAAACAATATAACCCCTCGGCAACTGAGCCAAACGAGGTTGTCACTGCTAAATACCGTCTGCCCTTACTGTCCTTGCCAGTGTCTGCACAGCCCTGTGCTCCCTTCTGAGGTACTTCAGGATACTACTCCTGCTCCTGGTAGGTAGCAACAAATGTTCTCACAACTCCGAATCACAGACATTATACACATCACATAGAACAAATCTCCTTTTTCATTATTTTT